>NC_057916.1:12100000-12252500 GCF_018873765.1 Telopea speciosissima
AAGGGGATGCATGGACAACCACGAAAGGATAAACCATTACAAGTGAGGTCAAATGATTAAATTTGTGTGTGAAATTTTACATTTGGCTAATCGAGACCATTCTCTACATTATCTAACGGTCAGAATTGCCAAATCACCCTTTCATGTGAAAAAAAGTTGGTGCCTGTCCAGAAAACCAAGAAATATATTTGCCTGTAAGTTAAAGGCAAATAAAAGTTAATTTTTTGTTGCTGTTCTTGTTGTTGTTGGAAAGTAGAGTAGATTCATATACATGTCAAACCATTTTCTGTAGGAGGTGAACAAGATCGAGGCCTACAAACAAACCAAAGTTGATCCACAGATGCTGCTTGCACGCCTGAAAAGAAAGCTTCTTGGTAAGGCATTGATTGGATATTTTCTGAGTTTGTTTCAATGGATAGTTGCTAACCTTTCTAGTTACTTCCATATCTGTGCAGGTCAGTGAGCATATGTGGTCTAAGGTCTCCCTTAAGTCTCTCCAGCATCTTCTCCACTATTTAGGTCATGTTATCAGTATATATGGGAATAAAGTGGATAATCTGAGTGTATGCATGAGAGTAAATAACATAAATAGAATGTAACCTCTGCCTAGGGTGATGGGAGAAATATAGAATGTATTGTTTGAAGAACCATTATATATATCTTTACCAAAACTAATGTCCATAATATATATTGTTACTTAATATCAATTATGTTTGGTGGTTGTTATTGTTCTTGTTATTTTTCGGAGTCCAATCAAAACAGGGTGCAACTTTGGGCCAGACAAGGGCTGAACCTGTTTTGCACATCCAGATGCAATGGAGGATGATTTAAGATTTGAACTGAATCCTTGATGATAATATATAGGAACAGGTTGGGTTTAAGATGTGAAAGTTTCAGGTTTTAAGGAGTTACTGGTTGAACCTTCCTCCTTCAGATCGGGCTGGTTTTGGCCCTAAACCAATCTCAATTTCCAATCCAGATAATATGGCAACTTTTCATTGATTTAAATAACGAATTACAATCCATAATAAATACAGTGATCAGCATCTTCTATTACAAGATCTGATAGCTCAGAAGAAAAATCATCAGATAAACACCATATGATGATCTAATAACTCATGCAGCAGCACCTTTCTTTGATGAGGGGTTGAGGGCAGGGCTCGAGGAATTGGGATTGGATCGGTGAAATCGATTGGTCTCGACTCTTGATCCCAATTCTGGCCGTTCTGAAGCAGTATAAAAATGTTGAATGATTTGGAATGTAATCGGATCAGTATCAGTGGCAACCAAACCAATTCCGGTCCAATTCTGAACTCTTGAACCTTGGTCAATGGCTGCATCACAAATGGTTAGACAACAGGCATTTGTGAGTTTGGTTCCTCTGCATGTACCAACAGGTGAACGTATATGTGAGAGCCAATCATCTGTCCTATTTTTGCCATTCACAAGGGGAGAAGGGGTTTTTATGGAAACAAAATTAAAGTGTGATTGCCTCGGAGATGTACATTCACCTATTGGTACGTGCAGATGATCCATTCTTGACATTTGAAAATGAATCTAATAGGAAATCTCAACCAACAAAACCAGCTTGGTTGGGCTGAGCTGCTGCAGTTCCATCAACAATGAACCACCACATCCCACTGACTGGGTCCTCTCTGTCTCTCTTGTTTGAAGGGGTCATGATCCCCCATTGAATGCGCATTCTATGAACAAACTTTCCGTGTCACTTTCAGGTGGCAACGAAAAAAGAATCTTATAGTGACCTGTTGAACAAAATAACATATCCTATTGAGGTTATGTATAGTGTCCATCAAAGATCTCAATCCTTTCTTGTGGACCCAAGGCCCATTGTGCACACATGGCCACTGCTACATCGCAGCAACGGATAAAAATTCCCAAAAAGAGAATTAAGAGACGAATCAAACCTTGAAAACTACGGCTGTAAAAAACAAAAGTGAACCGGCCAAAGTGTCCGAATCCAACCGGACTAAAACCGATTAAAAAAAAAAAAAAACAGAAACAAATACCAAAACCATAAAAAAGGTAATGTTTTTTTCATACTTTTTTAAAACAAAATAAATCGATAAAGCTACTGAGTTGTGATCCTTCCTGTAAGCTCTTGATTTCGAGAAAGGAACTGGTTACAGAGCAGGCCTATTGAATGCTCGAGCATGTCTTCCTGCCCATAAAAGCAGGAACTGCAGACCAATCTATAAGGAAGAGACCGGCAAGTCCAATAAAAGAAACAAAAATAAACCCAAGAGCAGTTCAATTCGATCAAAATTGGATCAAACCGACCATTTGAGTCTCTTGAAAACGAAACATAAACCAAAGACGAAGGTCAGAATGGGAATAAAAAAAAAAATTAAAGCCAAGGAAGCAGCTGGATGAGAGAGAGAGAGTGAGGGAGGGAGGGAGAGATGCACGGCTTCAATTTCGATGGTTGCAAAACAAACTCCAAACCCATAACCTCATGCGTACTAGTGTTCATTCTGAATAACCAAAGACATATCTCTGTCCTTGCAGATCCGAAACCTCGCGGAGAAGAAGATTCAATCATCAACTCTCTCTCTCTCTCCAATTCTAATCTAAATCTAATCTGGTGGTCACGATGAATCATCCTCCATTGCACCCTCTTGATCTCTTCTTTCTTCGCCTATCTTTTTTCCTGAATCCATGTTAGTTGTTGATGCCAAGCATTTCTCGTTGGGGAAGAGAATCGAACACTATGGGAGGAATAAACAGCCACAGCTACCACCAGCAGCACAGCGGCATTAAATCCGAGGAACACGAGTATGGGAAGAGCTTAGCGAGTTGGGAACAAAAACAATTGCATTCCCCATCCCAACAACGGAGTTGGGAACAAAAACAAATGCATTCCTCCCCATCCCAACAACGCACATTGTGGTGTTTAGGCCTTGGCAGCTTCAGAAGCCTTATCACCTGGTTCCTCCTCATCGTTTCTATGCTCTACATTCTCTACTCCTCCAATCTCCTCCTCACCAACGATCCCAATTGCGCCTCCACAACTTCCGTCCTCTCCACTGATGAACATCTCTCTTCTTCCTCCACCTCCGACGAACATCTCTCTTCTTCTAGTCAATTCCTCCGCAATACCAATTTCAGTTCCTCCTCTACCTCTAAACCCATGATCAGACATGGAGGAGAAACAGAGGAACGACAAAGGGTTACTGTGTTGCAATCCCCACGTCAATTTGACACGGAGCTCAAACACATCGTGTTCGGCATCGCGGCGTCGTCAAATCTGTGGGAGCAGAGGAAGCAATACATCAAACAGTGGTGGAGGCCAAGGGTAACGAGAGGTGTGGTGTGGATGGACAAACCCGTCAGAACCCGCCCCAATGAAGGGCTGCCGCAGATCCGGATCTCCGGCAACACCTCCAATTTCCCCTACACGAACCGGCAGGGGAGCCGGTCGGCGCTGAGGATATCGAGGGTTGTATCAGAGATGGCGAGACTAGGGATGAAGGACGTGAGGTGGTTGGTGATGGGTGACGACGACACGGTGTTCGTGGTGGAAAATGTGGTGAGGGTGCTCTCCAAGTATGACCACCGCCAGTTCTATTACGTGGGGAGCTCCTCGGAGAGCCATATCCAGAACATCTTCTTCTCCTACGCCATGGCTTACGGCGGGGGCGGTTTCGCCATTAGTTATCCCTTGGCGAAAGCTCTTGAGAAGATGCAGGATCGCTGCATCCACAGGTATCCTGGCTTGTATGGCAGTGACGACCGTATACAGGCCTGCATGGCCGAACTGGGTGTGCCCCTCACCAGAGAAGCTGGATTCCATCAGGTAAACCAAATTAAATTCAAGCCCTTTTTAACACATTTCATCCTTTCCTTGCGTTTCAGAAACATCTTTGTAGTCAAATTAAATTAAATCTCTTTATAACCCAATTCATCATTTCCATGCGTTTGGGAAACATCTCTGTATAACTCTGTATTAGATTTTCTCATAGCCTGATCATCCCAGAACCAGATTAATGCATCTATCTAATGTTGATTTTGTTTGGGAGTTAAAATATGTAATATTTGAGCAGATTGCCTTGTTAACAACTAGAAATGCAACTGAATTGAGTGGATTCCATCATGAGTCATGAGTCATGACTCGTGAGTCAACCCAATTGACTTGATGGAGCCATTAAAAAGCAATGGGAAAATTTGAAGGGAAAGTGTTTTCTATGGGGGAGTGTGGCCCCTTGGCGAATGGGGGGCCAATGGGAGCAACCGTAGAAGCATCAATAGGAGCATCATTTTTGCATTTCATGGGGGTAGGGCAGTCATTTCACCCCCATGTGTCTGGGTGCAGGCTTCACATTCCCCAACAGAAACCATTCATCTCGAATCATTCAGGAATCGTCCAGAACCCTAGAAACCCAGTATAGATCGCACGATTTTGACAGATCCAATTCTGATTCTTGAAACCCTGCTTGAAACAGTGGTTGTTTACACAGTGGTGAAGGATTCCTTGTACATAATACATTGTGAACTGGAATTAATTCCTGTTTGACATGTTTGGATTTGCAGTATGATGTGTATGGAGACCTCTTGGGTCTATTAGCTGCACACCCTGTAGCTCCATTAGTATCATTGCATCACCTAGATGTGGTGGATCCTATATTTCCAGGCAAGAGCAGAGCCAGAGCAATCCAACACCTCACCGAAGCCATCAAACTCGATTCTGCCAGTATAATGCAACAATCCATTTGCTATGACAAGAAGAGAAACTGGTCAATCTCTGTCTCATGGGGCTATGTTGTTCAGATCTTAAGGGGTGTCATCTCACCCAGAGAACTGGAAATGCCCACCAGAACATTCCTCAATTGGTACAAAAGAGCTGATTACACTGCGTACGCATTCAACACTAGGCCTGTAACCAAGCATCCATGCCAAAAGCCTTATATTTTCTACATGAACACTATCAGATATGATCGTGTTAAGGAGCAGACATTGGGGATCTACTCTCGCCATAGAGCTCCACAACCTTATTGCAGGTGGAGAATGGATTCACCAGAGGAAATTGATTCCGTTGTTGTCATTAAGAGACCAGACCATCTACGATGGCAGAAGGCAAGTTTGTTTTGATATTGAAGAACACTGTGTCAAGGATCTTACATAAGTATATATATATATATATTAGTGTTTGATGTTACTAACAAGAGTCAAAATTTGTTTTTGCAGTCACCAAGGAGGGATTGTTGTAGAGTTTTGCCATCAAATAAGAAATCAACCATGTACGTACTTGTGGGCAATTGTGAAGAAGGGGAGACTAGTGAATTATGACAATGGGATTAGGTTGGTTTTGTTTTAATTTCTTTGTGATTAAATGGAATCTCAACTGATCAAATTAATTGGATATCCTGTGTTGTAGAGGAAATCCAACAAGCTCATATGCTAGATTCCAAACCAATCTCCCCCTCCCTTTCCCCCCCCCCCCATTAGAAAGGCTGCAAGAAACTTTATAGAGGAATCAAAGATTCATATTATGTCTTCAAATACTGGTGTTTTGTTGTGTACACTTCATCCAATTTATTTGTACTGTTCTTTTCTTCTTTCTTGAAATCTAAAAATAGGAGTTAATTGTTGAAACAAGAAAATCAGAACTTTACTCTTGTCTAGAGAGAGAGAGAGAGAGAGATGTTTAAAAACCCAGAATCAGGATCTGGATCGGTCCGGCCAGTAGGAATTGGCTTAAAAACACCCTAAAACTAATTTTTGTACAGAATCGGCCTGAGCCAAATTGGCCTGAATCAAGGACAAATAGAGGCGACCTCCTCAGTTCAAAAGATTTTGTTTGATTTTTAATCAACCACTTGATCTTGGAAATGTCTTTCCATTGAATAATAATCCTATAAACAACACAATAGCTAGTAACTATCTCACTACGATTAACCACCCTACCATATAGGTACTGAATCTATTCTCCACTTTTTGTGATTAATTTATTTCTAAGTAAAACTATATAAAAGTAATATTTTTAAATAAAATCATATCCTTTTGTACTAATGTTATAGGATTTTTCTTCTAAACAGTTTCTATCTGAAAACAAGTGGAGCTTTAAGGATAAATTGTGCAAATAAAAGAAAACAAAGAGGAGTGGAGATCCACAATATTTGACCACTTTTTAGATTTTTTTTTTTATTGACAGTATATCCTTCTTTCCAACTTCATTGTCGAACATATATGATTAATGGTAAAACCAGTTGAAATTTTATTTTGGTCATTAAAGTTATTGTTTCTGTCATACAGTTAAAAATACAAATTCTTGTTTATGTCCTTTTAAAATGTCCTAAATACCTTCCTATTTTCAAGGTTCCTGTAATACCTCCCTCCCCTCCCCCTTGTTTTAAATCTAAAGACTTAATAAATTTAAAATTTCTCTAAGTCGATCATGTAGAGGCATTGAGCAATAAAAAGCCAGTGGAACTGGATCATCCATCCATCCATTCATATAGGTTTCATAACTTTTGTTCTTTTAATTTGTCAAATGATGTTTCTGTTCTTTTTTTATTCTTAGAATACTTTTGGAAGATTTTTACGTAGCATTAATCTTCAACCAAGGAACATTCTTCCAGAACGGAATAAGAGTGCATTCAAGAACATTTAGGACATGTAAACAAGGTTTTAGGAATCAGTATCTGATTGGATCAGCTGTTCTGATTTAAACTGATACCAATTCCTGATCGGGAGAAGACATTATTTAGATGGATTGGTAGCGCAGGTGGCCCTAATTCAGAGAAGTCTATTGATCCTTCTGAGGAAATTTCGCTTGCTCAAGTACAAGCCATGATCAAAGGCAAAAAGACTTCTACCCAATCACCTCATTCTCGAGCTATGGTTTGCCACTACAAAGCCAGCTGGTGGAAGAGAGAACGATTCATTTTGAGAACAAAAAAGTTGATCTACGACCACCCTAAGCTAAACGAAGGGAAGGAAGTTGTGGGTGGAGCCGGAAGTCACTTTTCTAGATCCATCCCGAAGGTTTCATTCCCTCTGACAAGGCTTTGAACGGTTCCGTTACCATTACTCCAAAACTGATACTATTTCATAGGCAAAAGAGGAATTCTCTGCAAAGGAAGACGTTTCCCTATTCTTATCAAAGAGAAAGAACGAAAAAACTGAAATCTTCCTACTCGAACAAGAAGTCCTATAGTTAACAACTCTTCTTTGTATAGTAATTTGACCTATTGCTTTTAGAAGATAAGAATCAAAAGGCTCTCAGAAGAGCAAGGAGCTTTCATTAAAGGCGTGAATATTTTAGAAAATACATCTTTGGACTATGAGTTAATGCTGAATCTGGTTCATTGCCTTTGAGGCTCAAAAACTTGTTAAAAAAAGATAAGTTGGGCTTTTAAGTTACGGTTTTTTCAGTGAGTAGTCAATTAATAGGAAGGGCAGGACGGCGCCATAGAGGGGGAAACCAAGAAATAAATATCATAGTTATCGTCCCGTCCGTTGTGACCGTGACAACGGTTCATGGGGACCTCAAAAAACAGGGGATAGAGAGCGTAGAACAGGCTTTCCGAGCAGTTTACATACCACTCTTCTACTTTGAAAGCCTTACAGCTAACCGGTTGCTTGGTAATAATTAGTTGGTTGGCTAAGAATAAAAAGCAAAAAGTAACTAAGCTTTAGATTTGCTTTAGCTGCCGCTTTCTTTCGTAACGAATCCACCCTATCCTCAGCTAATTACTATCCTATCCTATTGGGATTGACACTGATATGATACAACCAGAGGGAAAAATGGCCAAAATCCATTACGGTTGCTTGCTGAATCAGGAATCGGATCAGATAATCGGTCTTCGCATTAGAATCGGCCATGACCTGTCTAGACGATTCCTGCCGACTCTATCATGTTTCCCGCCAATTCTGACCGATTTCAGCCGATTCAAATTGGAATCGGCACTGCGTACTTCGATCCACGATTCCTTTTCTCAATAAGAAAACGGAAGAAATTTGGAAAAGGGAAGACGTAAAGCATGATTGAATCAAAAGAATAGCAGCGAAGTTTGATCTGCAGAAAGAAAAAATATAAGAGACAAATCTTGCTTTGAATCGATTCGTTTTGTTCTAAGAAGGATTACTGAGATCTGTAAGATCAGATACTTTGCCGTAATCAAGACTTCAAGAGAGAATTAGTACTGAAGAAGCAAATCGTACATGTAGAAATTTATATATGGAACCTCTCTCTCTCTCTCTCTCTCACGGTCTCACCTCAAACCGATTGATTAGGGTTTTCTGTTTAATATTAGCAAAGAATTGAAATATTGAAGAAACTTAAAAGGGAACTGAATCTATTCTCCGCTTTAGAGACTGCGAAGCAACGAACCATTGGAGAAATATATAAAAAATGCAATGACATACCTGAAAAACCTCAGAACTAGCTTTGCCACTTTCGAATTTGGAGTTTCATTAGAGCAGATCTAACAAAAGCGAAGATGATGAAGAAGAAGAAAAGCAAGCGATCGATCCTCTTCCTCGCCCTTTCCGTTCTTGCTGCTTGCGCTCTGATGTCTCCGAGACTCGCAAAAGCCAACGCCAACGCCAACGCCAACGCCAACGCCAACGCCAACGCCGACGAATACCTTCCAGTTTTGCCATTAAACAAGGTTAGTAGTTCTCACTACCTGAAATCTTTACTTTTGTGCCATTAATTTTCTCTGCAAATTGCATTTGCAGGAGAACTACTGCAACTATACGGTTACCATAGAGACTACATGTACCAAAGGCGCGGATACGATGAACCTTGTGAGCCTACGATTCGGTGATACCAAGTCTAACGACATTATCGTACGCCGCCTCAACTCCAAGCATGTGAGGAGAGTGGACCCAGTGGATCCAACGGTCCTGGACGACGTGCCAAGGAAACCCTTCCAGCCTTGCACCGTGGACCAGTTCCAGGTGAGGGGTCTATGCGTGGAGTCCCCGGTTTGCTATATCTATCTAAAACTGAGGGGCAACGATGATTGGAGACCAGGTCTGGCCCAGGTCCATGTTTTGGGGTCACCTCATCTCTCCTCCAACTATTACTACTTCCGTAGGTACCTTCCCCGGCACGTGTGGCATGGGTTTGATACGTGTGACAAGGAGGTGACTCCCTTTGGTATCAAATACAAGAGGAAGGCGTTCCCTACAAACAAGACCCCCACCAAAACAATACCAATACTGCCTCCATAGTTTATGAATGTTTGCACTACCTTTTGGGATGTGGAGTTATGGTATTCTAATACTACTGGACGTACGGCCAAAGATCAATATCTGTTCTTTTTGTTTCGAGAAATACTTTTTCTGTATACTTAAAGTGGTAGTCATTGGGATAAGTATTGAGCGCTACCCATACGTGCAGCATACCCGGCCTTGGGGGTGCCCTTTTCCGTCCTTAGACAGATGCTTAATAAAGTTTGTTTGCTACCTTGTCAATGTACTTGTAATTATATAATAATAGTGGGAAAATTATAGTAATAGAATCCCTTATCCAAGGTAATTATCTTATCTGAATTAGTGTTACTGATTTGATGAAAACTCCAAGAGAGTGATAAGTCCAATGTATATTATTTAGATCTGATCATTTCTTTTGGTAATTATTAGGGTATGTTTACCAAAAACAAAGAAAAGAATTAGGGCTTTCCTTCAAGAACAAAGCAGGTCCTACCAAATAAGAATTAGAAAATAAAAGAAAAAACTGGAAAGAAAGAAGGCATGAAACAAAAGCCAGCCCAAAAGTTTTATAAATGGGCTAGACTTGGCTTAACATTTTAGTTGAAAGTGTCTTAAAGCCAATCCAAGGCTGGGGTTAGTTTTTGATCAAATAGTCCATTCGAAGGATACATCCAATCGATAGCTCGAATCCGCTCATTAGGAACAATAACCATTTTTCATTGTGGAGAGTTTTGTGCTTTCATTTTGGATAACCATGTTATCAAGAAAAACCATATATGTACTTTGGAGAGAGAGAGAGAGAGAGAGAGTATACAAAGGCATTTACATCATATATGAAATGTTCTATCTATTAAAGAGCTAGTTTATTGGTGATGCTCCTACTGGTAAATTCAAAAGCAATCGAGCTGTAGGAATTGGTGACAAAGTTAGTAAAATTAGAAGAGGTTTTTGGCAAAGAAATGACACGGCAAGTTCAAGTCAGAACGTCTGACATTAAATTAAAGCAGAAAGTTCTAAAAGAAACCAACATTAGATCTCCAAGGGAAAATATTTTGTTTCGGTCGAATACTAATTCTCAATCAGTCAGTGCTACTACGACAGATGGATTTTCAAAGGGGAAACTTGGAAAGGATGTGAATAACAGCAAGGACAAGAGTTATAAGAGACGATTTTGTGGAGAGACTCAAGATGAAGCAGATGTTGTTAGTCAATCTCATGGAAAAAACGATTGTTAATTTGCAGCCCTCAGGTGAGACGGTGGTCGTGCAAGCTTTGATGGTGCATCAAATTGTCCATGGAGGCAGGGAAAACGGGGTATCAAATCTACCCCGACAATTGGTACGGCCAGAAACAAAGCAAAGAAGCATGAACTCTTGGTATAAGACAAATATGCATCTATTTCCAAGAAAAGTAGAGCTGAATCAGAAAATTCAGAAGGAAAATCTTAAAGAAGAAATTGCCTCTTGCTGAAATAGATGTTCATCAAGGTTTTTAGTAGGTTCTCAGGGATGAGGAAAATACTCCGGAGCATGTTGAAGTGGGTGAAAATGTTCTTTTGGATAAAAAAAAACCATGAAATTTTGAAGTTAGGCCTATTTCATTTGGTCTTCATACTTCAAGTAGTAAAGGAGGTGGCTCTAAAGTTACCCATGAAAAAGTTAGGGAGACTCTACGTTTCTTCCAAGTGATCTTTAGGAAATTCTTACAAGGAGAGGAAGCACATCCGAAAGATCAAGGAAATACTGGCAAATGGTTAGATCTACGGGCTACATATATTCTCAAGAAGGAAAACAAATGGGTTAACTCTGAGAAGATCTTAGGACCTGTCTCTAGGGTCGAAGTTGGTGATGAATTTCATTATAGGGTTGAGCTTGCTATTGTTGGTCTTCACAGACCATTTCAGAGTGGTATAGTCTAGCAAACTCTGAGTTTGAGATTGTGTTGTCGGGTAATAAAATTGTTTTTTCAGCGCCTGAGAGAGGTTTTTCGGGCGGTGGTTTTGAAGTGGGTTTATTGGATATTTTGGAGTTTTAATTTCTTGGTATTGAATGCCGAATGCGTTTCAAGCTGATGGCAACTGCATCAGGTGAAACTTACATTTAAATTTCTTTCCTCTCCCTTTTATACCCTCTTTCATCTCTCCATGTCACAAAGCTTGTTGATTTCTTCCCTTGTGAAATGACTCCTGTACGAAAGGATGGGGTTAGTTTTTGAATAGTACATTTGAAAGATACATCCAATCGATGTAACTACATCTAATCAATGGCTCGATTCCGATCATTGGGAACGATAAACATGTTTCATTGTGGAGGATTTTGTGCTTTCATCTCAGATAACCATGTTATCAGGAAAAACCATATATGTACTTTGTAGAGAGAGAGAGAGAGAGAGAGAGAGAGAGTATACAAAGGCATTTACATCTTATATGAAACGTTCTCTCTGTTAAAGGGTTAGTTTATTGGTGATGCTCCTACTAGTAAATTCAAAGGCAATCGAGCTGTAGGAATTGGTGACAAAGTCAGAGTTAAATCAGAAGAGATTTTTGGCAAAGAAATGACAGAGCAATTTCAAGTCAGAACGTTTGACATTAAATTAAATCAAGAAGTTTTGAAAGAAACCAGCATTAGATCTCCAAGGGAGTATTTTGTTTCGGTCGAATACTAATTCTCAATCAATCAGTGCTACTACGACAGATGGATTTTCAAAGGGGAAATTGGGAAAGGATGTGAACAGTATCAAGGACAAGACTTCTAAGAGACAATTTCTTGGGGTGACTCAAGATGAAGTAGATGTTGTTAGTCAATCTCATGGAAAAACGATTGTTAGTTTGTAGCCCTCGTGTGAAACGGTGGTCGTGCAAGCTCTGATAGTTGCACCAAATTGTCTATGGAGGCAGGAAAAACGGGGTATCAAATCTAGTCCGACAATTGGTATGGCCAAAAACAAAGCAAAGAAGCATAAACTCGTGGTATAGGACAAATCTGCATTTGTTTTCAAGAAAAGTATAGCTTATCAGAAAATTCGGATGGAAAATCTAAAAAGAAGAAATTGCCTCTTGCTGAAATAGATGCTCATCAAGGTTTTCAGCAGGTTCTCAGGATGAGGAAAATACTCTGGAGCATGTTGAAGTGGGTGAAAATGTTCTTTCGGATATAAAAAAAACCACGAAATTTCAAAGTTAAGCCTATTCCATTTGGTCTTTATACTTCAAATAGTAAAGGAGGTGGCTCTAAAGTTACCCATGAAAAAGTTAGGGAGACTCTACGTTTCTTCCAAGTGATCTTTAGGAAATTCTTACAAGAAGAGGAAGCACATCGGAAAGATCAAGGAAATACTGGCAACCGGTTAGAAATACGGGTTCCATCTGCTCTCAAGAAGGGAAACAAATGGGTTAACACTGAGAAGATCGTAGGACATGTCCTTGGGGTCGAAGTTGGTGATGAATTTCATTATAGGGTTGAGCTTGCTATTGTTGGTCTTCACAGACCATTTCAGAGTGGTATAGTCTGGTAAGCTTTGAGTCTGAGACTGTGCTACCAAATGATAAAATTGTTTTTTCAGTGTCTAAGAGAGATTTTTCGGGCACTGATTTTGAAGTGGGTTAATTGGAAATTTTGAAGTTTTAATTTCTTGGTATCGAACACTGAATGTGTTTCAAGCTTATGGCAACTGCATCAGGGCAACTTATATTTAAATTTCTTGCCTCTCCCTTTTATACTCTCTTTCATCTCTCCATGGCACAAAGCTTGTTGATTTCTTCCCTTGTGAAATGGTTCTTTTACGAAAGGTTGGGGTTAGTTTTTGAATAGTCTATTCGAAGGATACATCCAATCGATGGCTCAAATCTGATCATTGGGAATGATAACCATGTTTCATTGTGGAGGGTTTTGTGCTTTCATCTCGGATAACCATGTTATCAGGAAAAACCATATATGTACTTTAGAGAGAGAGAGTATACAAAGGCATTTACATCTTATATGAAATGTTCTCTGTGTTAAAGGGCTAGTTTATTGGTGATGCTTACCGCTCCTGTCGAGCCTCTTCGGCAGCACTGGCCTACGGGTTATTCCCACTAGCCATGGCTTGGCCTAACCTTTGGCTCTGATACCACTTGTCAGCCGTAGGGAAACGCAATGAAGGTGTTACTCTGGCTGTTTCCTTCTTCTTTCTCTTATTCCGCTGTGACTCTTCTCATTGGTATTGATTGAAAGAGTCCTTACTGGTAAATGGCAATTGAGCTATAGGAATTGGTTACTTGTGACAAAGTCAGAGTTAAATCAGAAGAGGTTTTTTGGCAAAGAAATGACAGAGCAAGTTCAAGTTAAAACATCTGACATTAAATTAAAGCAAGAAGTTCTGAAAGAAACCATCATTAGATCTCCGAGGGAGAATGTTTTGTTTTGATCGAATACTAATTCTCAGTTAGTCAATGCAACTACGACAGATGGATTTTCAAAGGGAAAACTGGGAAAGGATGTGAATAGCAGCAAGGAGCAGAGTTCTAAGAGACAATTTCTTGGGGAGACTCAAGATGAAGTAGATGTTGTTAGTCAATCTCATGGAAAATCGATTGTTAGTTTGTAGCCTCTGGTGAGACGGTGGTTGTGCAAGCTTTGATGGCTGCACCAAACTGTCCATGGAGACAGGGAAAATGGGGTATCAAATCTAGCTTGAAAATTGGTACGGCCAGAATCAAAGCAAAGAAGCATGAACTCGTGGTATAGGACAAATCTCTATCTGTTTCCCCCCCCCCCCCAATAGGAATTTTTTTCCTCTCCTGTCCGCTGACCGAGCAGTGTGTTCGGGCAAGGGCTTAGGTCATCCTTTCGCGCCCCCATGTGAGGGGACAACACGGTCATGTCCGGGTGGCGGACAGGAGAGGATAACGATTCCCCCCAATAGTCTTGGTTTTTTTCATAGCCATTTCTACCATTTGGCTAACTCCATTTAAGCCGAAAAATTGACACATGAGTAAGAGACCTTGAGATTGTCTACTTATCCACATAGTTTCAGCCACATTAACAAGCCATGCGGCGGTAGGAGATTTGTGAAAACTAAATAATCTTTTGCTCTACACAAGCATAAAAAATGTGGATGAAATTCAAATGCAACCAAAAACATTAGGAGGAAACCTACTCAATTTTATCTTCTTGACCTTTCCCTTTCCAAAATCCACCCGAGAATGCAACCAAGGTTTCAAACACAACCTAGAGATTGTAATTGGTACTTAAGTTATGGCAAGGTAATGTCAATAATCAAGATGGTCGAGTTGGTCTAAGGCGTCAATTTCAGATACTAAATGTGTTGGACCCAATTTAGAATCTCTTCACCCATGGAATTTGATTCTGTGATTGAATTGAGGAAAGGTATTTTGGATTTTGTACAATAATGACGACAATCTTTCTTCATCATGGGTGAAAAAAAACTTGATCCCAAAGAATTTTAATGAAAAAGTTCCCTGCACCATGGATAAAAGAAAAATACACCAATTTAGGGTCATAAATGCTCAGCCCTTGCCATACAAAGTCGATAATACCTCCATTGTTCTCTAATACCCTCTACACACCCATTCGAACCTCTCGGTCAAGAGATTTTTCCTTGACGGTGGGTGAAGGAAAACTGCTCCCAAGAATTAAAACTTATCTTTTCTAATAAAACACATCACATACTCTACATATATACGGTTAGTGGTGGCTTTGGTTCATGATACATTTAGCTCAAGTTGTCACATACTTTCTTCACATCTGAGCCAGAGTATCAAAGAGATAGGTTGAAGCTGCCCACGCTAATTGAGGTTGAAAAAACAACCCTCAAAATTAAATATGTTGAGAACTATAGTCAACACGCTCTTTCTTTCATTGGGGGTGGGGGCCTTCGGTTGTGGTTAAAAATTAACCTCGAGGGCGACTAAAGATAGTACATCCTACATCAGTGATTTTCCCCCAATTTGGGTAACTCTCTCACCATCTCTCACCATGTCTCACCTCCCTACCAACCCCGACATTCTCTCTAGTCTACCCCATATTGGCAGAACTGATCACGTGCCTTCCATTGGTGTAACTTTCTTACTCAGGCATCGAGGGAAACCCTTGCCCTTTTTATTATATTTTAGGAAAAAGGAACCCCGCCCAATCATGCTAAATTACCATTCCACCCCCCCTCCTTTCCATGAAATAAAAAATCACATACATGTTGATGTTTATGTGCGATCTCATTGGCCCACGCAACAATGAAGTGGCTACACTACCAGCCCGCGATCTCCTACCCTATATTTTTTTTTTTGGTGAAGTGTTTTTATAATGTAATAGCTAGCCAACCCAATAAATCGGTTGCCAGAATAGGGCCGATTTCCCACCAATTTGAATTGGAATTGGAATCGGAATGGGATCGATTGAAATGGATAGAAACTAATTAATTCCGGTCCCGCCCGATTCCGACCTTCTTAATTTAACCTTGTTAGTTGTTAGTAAGTGGAGCACAAAAGCCGTTTGATCCACGTACATTTGAAAGGAGAGCAATCAGAGCAGAGAGAATAGCGACAGAATTAATTACAGGCCCATTCTGTTATACGTCAGCCTGAGGGATGTCATGTGGCCGGTAAATATTAAACCCTATTGCTGAGGGGAGCTTTCCATTCTATATTTATACAACGTACAGCTTACTTAGGAACCTTTACACGACGTCTATTCCATGTTACATAGCCTGCCTCAGCTAAATTAATTAACTGTACGTCCCTAGACCGCTCCGAGTCCCGAGTTGGCCCTCTTGACTTGTAGTGATCCATGCCTTACTCGCAAATTAAAAGCCCAAACCAATTACCAATTGAAAAACTGGTTTTGATTTCAACAACTCGATCGTGCAACTTCCAAACCAATTAAGTTGCAGTTGGCAGCTTTAGGAAACCATTCCATTAATCTCTTATGAAGAGAAATAAGTTAGTTTAATTAACCTCTCGATCTCAACCCCATTATTGGAGATCATATCTTCCCCAGCTACCTCTTTTCTTAATTAATTTTTGGTTAGAGATCGATGAATAAGATCTGTATAATAGAACATTACATGTCGTGAATCGTGATATAGGTTTAATGCTTCATGCTTAATTAGAGAAGATAGTTAATAACTTTGAAATTGATTAGATCCATAATAAGAGTATATTACTAGACTCTAGAGAGAGAGAGAGAGAGAGAGAGAGAGAGACATATATGCACTGATACATTGATGTAGTACGTCGTAGTTGCAGAGAGTTGTGAATAGCTAGCTAGGGTTTTTAGTTGGTGGTGGTTGAGGTGGAGGTGGAGCATGAGAAATGGTGGTGGGACTGGGAGATGATGGAGTCGTCTTTGAGGGCATTGGTTGTGGTAATGGGGAAGAGTTGTAGGGTCTTGGGAGGCTTGTCCTTGTCGTCACAGTAGCTGCAAGAATTAGCGTTCATCATCATCCAATCCTGGGCCAGCTGGCTGCTGCTGCACATATCAAACCCTACTGAACTATCATCATCCATCGTCTTCCATCCACCCATCATCATCATCACTTGCTTTGATGACTCTCTTCCCTACTCCATCATCCATTATCATCATCACACACAAAACACACACACACACACACACACACATATATATATATATATGAGACAGATCGATGCATCAAATTAAGTATGGAAACCAAAAAAAGATTCTCTCACCTGATGAGGAAGAAATTGGGCTTGGTTATAGAGTGGAAGTTGTTGAAGAACCACAGCAGAAGGAGATTCAATCTGCTGTTGCTGTTGCTGTTGTTGTTGTTGTTGTCTAAGGATTTTTCTACGGAGCTTCTGACGGTCTCTGGCTTTGTGGTTTTGAAACCAGTAGAAGACATTCTTGCCTTCAATCTTGCCGTAGAGAGAGAGGTGAGTGGTTATCTGTTGTATCTGGGCTGCGTTAGGAGTCCTAATCCCTCCTCTGTAAAGCTCCTCTAGTATCATCAACTGTTCCGGGGTGGGAGACCATCTCGTTGAACCTATCGGCGCCATCTCTCGATCTCTTTCCTCTGATCGATCTTCTCCTATAATAACTCTTAACGATCTATCTCAATCTTTCTTTGGAGTTTGGACTTTTGATGAGGGTGACGAATGAAGAACACACAAGGTGTGTGAGTGTGAGCTAGCTAGAAGAGCGAGATATATATCCCTAAATAAACAAGTAGACGAGAGAGAGAGAGAAAGAGACAAAAGAGATGGAGACCGGCAAAAAGAGAGGTTAAAAGCGTATGTAGGCAATAGTACACTTCTGCTGCTTGTCATGCTGATGTTTCCCTGAATGTGGCATTCAATTTCAATACGGGTTTGTCTCTCTCTCTCTCTCTCTCACTCTCTCACTCTCTCACTCTCTCACAGATAGAGACAGAAGATGGGGGAATCTTGAGTATTTTGTTAGGAGAGAATAGACTAGAGAACCTAGCTAGGGAGGTGTTTGTATGAATGTGTGAATGAACGAATGATTCCACCATCATCACCTTATTATTTACTTCTCAACAAAAAAAACCAAGGGCTTAGCTCACCCTTTTCCAATAATTTAAAAAAAGAAGAAGTTTATATGTGTACGTGTAATTGGGAGCATATATAGTTCTATGTATTGTTATCCCTGATACCTTATGTTAGACCTAAAAAACCCTAAATTGAAGAAGTAGAAGTTTATGATTGTTCTCATCATCTACAACCTAGAGGAGCCATATTAGTGCAAATATAGTTTACAATGCCTTATGGTAAGAAACCTAAATAAGGAAAGTACATGCAAGGTAGGAAACAAGGGTCTATATCCTATACAGGAAACCTAAGCAAAATAAATCTCTCCACATGCGATTGATTTGGTTGATCGATCAATACTTCAATATGTATCAATACCTTGGTTGGAATCTGATAATGGTACAAATTAGGTGTATCAACCCAAAAAGTGGATCAGCATCCACACCCCATGGATAAAGAGATTGACTCTGGTGGTTGGTTAAATGTCATTGGAGAGGATCTGGATTCGACTCATACGTACAGCTTGATTCCAAATGATTGTATCACTATTGAGGGGGGGGGTCTTTATCCCCCACAATTCCTTGCCTAGTCCAGTTCCCCTAGTGGCCCTAACAAGGGGGGCACAATGATTATTCCACCCCTGCCCAAACACTCTCCATGCCGGGGTGGATCCACCCCCCTCTTATAGGGAATTGGACCAGGCAAGGAATTGCTAGAAATAATTTTCCTATTGAGGGGGTAATGTAGTCAAACACCATAAGATTATATATACAATTAGTTATACATTCTTTGGTGTTAAAAAATTAAGGAGGATAATAGATAATGTTAAAATAGGGTTTACAAAGGAAACAACCCATGTTTCACAAGAATATCCATTCCATACATGACTGATCTATTTCCTCATATTACAAGACGTATCAATTAATCTTCAATGGGGGAATTGGGATATAGAGTTAGGGGCTTTGGAGTCAAACACAGTAGATCATATACATAGTGCTCTCAGTGATGAAACCCTACTGTAAACCCAGCAAAACTAACAATTTGGACAAACCATTAATAGCCTTTTTCCTTCTTCTGTCCTTGGGAAGATGAATAGTGAAGAGTGAAGAATCATGAGGAGAGGCTTTAAAAGCCTAAGCTAGTAAGCTAAGCCTTGCCTTTGGAAAGCCTTTGATGTGTTGTGTCATTCCCCAATCCCCATTAATTACTTTCACTGAGTTTTCAATGAACACTCAATGTATATATAATTAATGAAGTAATAATCACTTCTCAATGAAATCCTCTGTGTCTCTCTCTCTCCAAATCTTTGACTTTTTTTTATCAAATATCTAGAAATTCAAGTCAAAGAAGCTTAGCCACGTATGGTTATTTGACAAAGGATAACTAATCAGTCAAGAGTGAGTTGTGGGTATTATAGTAAATTCAAATGGTTGTAAAGAATGAAGAAGATTGGTCGTGTGACCTTGTAGGAGTGAAACCCAAGGAAATTCATAAAAGAGATTTTCGGTAGAGACTAGAGACTAGAGAGGTTCTCAGCCATTCTGGACCTCTGGTAGGGGGACACAACACAGACTGGTATAAGGACAGGCTAATAAGATACGGACCCTATAAGCCTATCAGACTAACCCCTCTATCGAAGTACAGCACCACCTAGAACAAAGCAGCCCATGCAAGGCAAGGCAAGGCACGGCAGGATTCCAAAGCTCCCATTGCCTGCCACCCTTAACTGTCTAGTCACTTATCAATACCACAATTTTCATTCAATTGTCCCCGAAAAGGGAAAATTATTTTTCATTGAGATTGAAAGAAAGGAATCAGAGAGGGTGTGAAGAAGGTGTTGGAGAGGGGTGGGGGCCCGGGGTGGTTTTGTGGGAGAGAAAAGGTTTCTTTGTTTTTCAATTGAAGGCCCCCACAAGTAGATAGAGGAAAGCCAAAAGGATGAACAATTACATGCCACTTCATTATTCGCTAAACTCTAATGGTAGTTTTTTAATTTATTATTATTGCTGTTTTAGTTCTTGAGAAACATTAGGAATTGAAGAAAGGGAGAATGTTTTCTGTCCCAGGGACGCTGGTTGCGCCTAGGCACATGGGGGTGGGTAAAATGACTGCCCCTGAATGGCAAACTCATGTGTTTGGGCGCAGGTTGCGCTGCGGCACAGTGAACATCAATCCTTGAAGAAAACTCAAACTCAACTCAACAGCTCATCACTACAAGGGCCAGAGGGATTTTGGCTCTGGGCTAGCAATGCAACAACTCAAAGTAGAGTAAGGGTGGTCTTATCTTAGGGTTAGTTCAAAGTAGGAATTGTTCCATTTCTCTACCCCTTCTTGGTCTTGTCTATCTTAGGGACAATTTGTTGAACTTTATGGGGACACAACACTTCAATAATGGATTCTCTACACGTACGTTTATCGAAATGTGCATCTCAGTTGCCAACACTTGTCACATTTCTTGCCATTTAAAAGATGAAAAGAGGTATATATGGAAGCAAAAAGGACAAGTGTTGATACTTGGGATGTATGTTCATGTGAACTTGCATGAAGAGGATTCGATTCCCAACACATCCCATATCTCCTCCATGGAGAAACATGATTTGTCCATTTCGTGTGGGTTATTACCCTTTTTTATGTATGGTTAAGAATGTAAATTTCACTTTATGTTGCTAGTCATAAATAACAATTTTATCCCCATTGTAACAAGTTGATAACCATCTAATTAACTACATAAGGATGACTGTTTCAAGGTGAAATCAGCTTACCATCTACAATGTAACCGCAGATTGAAGGACAACCAACTGATCCCTTCATCCTCAATATTTGGTGTATGGAAAAATACTCTTTTGTCAATTTGGAAGAGAATATGGACGTGCCATACCTTACCAAAAGTGAGGAATCTTCTTTGGCGAACATGTGCATTGGGTTTGTCTTCCGGAGAAGGATTGGTAAATCGGCAAAGTCCAATTAATTCTACATATCATTGATGCGGTGGAGACCCCATCTCATATCTTTTTAACATGCTCTTTTGCCCAAGTGGTATGGTTTGGTTGTTCACTATCATATATGGTGAGTATATCGAGTGAGTGATCGATTCAGTCTTGGATTCAAAGATGGAACCACTTTGAGATCGAGCTTTGACAAGAAGCGAGGTCAAGAAAGCGTCACAAGTCCTCAAGTTTCTTCAACTGGTGTTAAGGTTTGGACGCCTTCTCCCCCTCAATTTTGAAAACTTAATAATGATGCATCATGGATTAGTGATCAAAAGCCCTGTGGTTTAGGCATAGTGATTAGAGATCATCTTGGGCGACCTTGTATTGCGGAGTCTACGCTAGTGGTTTTCTACTCTATTCTTCTGGAAGAGGCAATGGCAGTTAGAAGTGGTTTGTCAGAGACGATCTCGAATTGTATGGAGCGATTTCTAATGGAAACTAAGTGTAAAGATCTTTTTTTTTTTTTTTGTGAAAACTGACAGTAAAGATCTTGCATCATACATAGGTGGAACATCTCTAAACATTTCGTTAGATATATACATTTTGTCATTGGGGATATATTGCACTTGACAATTTACTTTGTTTCTTGTAATTTTCAAAATGTTTCCAAGTAGATCAACCTGTTAACTGATTCCCTAGGCAGGAAGGCACTATATATGTTAGGGCTGCAACAGGGTCGGGTTGGGCCGGGCTTTTTAAAATCCTAGCCTAACCCTGAGTCCCCTTAGCTGGGCCCAGGCCCGCCTTGACGCTGACTCAGGACCTAAATACCTTGACCCTAACCCTGACCCTGACAGGCCAAGCCCAACCCTAGCCCTGGCCCTGCAATAATTAAATTAAAATAACAAAACTATGTAAGATCTAATAGAGGAGGCTTGAACCCAAAGCCTTTTGGTAGCAATTGGTTTCTACTCAACACAAACTATCAAGTGCACTAAGTACTTGTGTATTTGAATAATAGCTTCTATTTTTTAATAGATAAAGAAATTTCTTTAGGGCCAAAATCAGGGTCGGGCTGACCCGATGTCTCAACCCTGACCCGACCCGACCCTGACTCAGGGCCAGGAATTTCTGACCCTAACCCGCCCTCAGGGCCAGAAATCTTTGCCCAGGCTCTATTCGGGCTCAGGGCGGGTTCAGGCCGACAGGGCCAAACTTGCACCCCTATTATATGTCATGTACAACCATATGGCCTAATTTTTATTTTATTTTATTTTTTGTAAAAACACAGGACGTTCTAATTTTTTTCCGGGTAAATTATCGATCGCCCCCTGGTTTTCAATTGAAACTCAGATCACCCCTTGGTTTTTGAAAAAACTCAAATCACCCCCTGGTTTAGACTCAAAATGATAAATTAGTCCCTAACATTAGTTTTATGCTGTTAAGTGATGATGTTAGTCAGTTAAATAAATTTAAATCCCTAAACTACCTTTGACATCCAAACATAGATTTTGAAGGATAGTATTGTAAATTTAATTCTAATATTTTAGTACAAGGGTAAAATAGTCCTTTCACCCCAATAACTAACAGCAGACTAACACCGTTACTGTAGAGGGGGTAATTTGAGTTTTTTCAAAAACCAGGAAATGATCTGAGTTTCGATTAAAAACCATTTGGTGATTTATAAGTTACCCTTTTTTTTTCTGGATAGAGGAAGCATTCTAAATCTGATAATTTGTTGGATGATAGTCTTTTTATATATATATTTTTTCTGCTTTTCATTCCCTTTCTTTGGAAGATACTGGAACAGATTTTTTTCAAGGTAAAGAAAACTCCATCCAGTCGCTGTCCCTGACACAAGGGTACACGAAATAATCGTCACACCCCTTGGAACCTTGGAAATGACCAAGGGTGTGGTGATCATTCTGCAAGCCCTTGAGTCAAGTCGTAGGTGTGCGGCGTGTTTAGCGCAATTGGATGGCATTCTTTCTCCCTTTTTCAATTACCAAAATAACCTTGACAAAATCAGTCAATTTCTTTGAGAGATAACCGAAACAGATTTTTTTTTTTCAATTACCAAAATAACCTTGACAGAATCAATCAATGTGGGTTAATGATCTCTGTCCTCTCAATTCTACCAAAGAAAAATCTCTTTCATACTCGTGGCTGCATGATTCCAGAGATTTCGTCATGTTAAGGAGTTTTCTGTTGGAGATCCAGTCATAGAGATCGAACTTTATCAAAAAATTAGTTATACAGATCGATGCCCATGACTGCCTTTCTCTCACTGTCACGCACGCATGCAAGGAAGGGAGGGAGGGAGGGAGGAAGGGGACAGGAGGGAATCACGGCAGGCAGGCCTGTCTCCAAAGCGTACATGTGTTGCACTGGTGATGGAATAGACAAGAGGTACGTACAAAGCCGAGATCATACATGGCAACAGAATTCCCCGACGATTAAAAAGTGTATCACAAGAAGTTTTCTGGTCTCTCTTTTTTCAAATAAAAGAAAAAAAAAGTTTTTAGTCTCTGCGTTTCACAATCCATTATCAGCATCATAATTACAAAAAGAATCTAGTTGATCGGAGTTTAGGAGAGAGATATGATCAATTAAATGGTAGTCGAGATTCCTAATTCTACCATTTGAAGAGATAGGAATATCATAGTTGGTAAAAACGAAAATGGCAAAAAAAGGGAGTCATACGGTATGGATTTTAAATGGTAAAAAATTGCAAATAGACGGTCAAATAAAATGGTAAAAAAAAAAGATAACGGTAAAAAATGAAAAACAAACGGCACGGGTTTTAAATATTTATATTTCAAAAAAAAATAGAACTATTCTCATATAAATTGAGGAATTTTTATTTTAAATATATGTTTTTTATTTTGGTATCCGTGCATTGCCCTTAAGTTGAAGGTGATATCATGAAAAATATAGTACTTCGAGTCATCTTTATGTTGGTAAAAGAATCAGGCCGATTAGAATTCGGGAGATAAAGATATGGTCAGTTAAGTCCAAAATCTTAAAAAACATAAAAA
The DNA here is from genome assembly GCF_018873765.1 of Telopea speciosissima. Lineage (NCBI taxonomy): Eukaryota > Viridiplantae > Streptophyta > Magnoliopsida > Proteales > Proteaceae > Telopea > Telopea speciosissima. The sequence continues at coordinate 12,123,649 of NC_057916.1, forward strand.
AAAGCAGAAACACATTTAAAATAAGAATACTTGTCATTTACTATTATTTACCATATATTTGGATAACATACGACAAAACGTGTTTAAAACGATAAAAAATAAAAATATATTTAAAATAAATGCGCTTTTGTTAAGAGTGAGTCGGATCATTATGTGGATTAAAAGTATCGGCTTATACATATCATGCGGTACGGTACGTCCATATCTAATACAAATATCCGCCGAAAAATGAAAAAAAAAAAAATTTTCAATTTTTTTCCAATTCAGATTGATTCGGTGTCGGTAACGATATTTAGAATAATTGTGGCAAATCTGATCCATTGCTTAAATATCTAATGAGTGACTCAAATTTATCACATCAATCTTCTAGTTGGCTTGTAGAGAATTAGGATGTCATGACTCATGACTACAAATTCCCTTATCCGTTCTCTCTTAAGTAAAAGGGAAAAGTTTTCCTTCACGTGTAGGGTGGGAAGAATCCCCACGGGTGATATGACCATGCGATGAGTAGTCCCATCACAAGGGTCTCATCACAAACTCCCATCACTAATTTTATTGGATGTGCCCCTCTCACGTGGATTGGAATTTGCCACGTATTTTATTGGTCAGGTGGGCCCTTTTAAAATCCCAACCCAACAGTCCCCTTAGTTGGGCCCAGCCCGACCTAGTCCTGATTTAGGGTTAGAAAAATCCAACCCTGACCCATCCTCAGGGTCAAATTGGGCAGACCTTGATTGACCCTGACCATGGGAGCAAGGGAGATGTATAGGTTGGCCAAGGTAAGAAGAAAGAAGAAGAAGAAGGAGAAGAGAAAGAAGAAAAAAGAAAAAAAGAGGAAGATGAAGCAGAACATAAAAAGAAAGAATAGGAAGAAGAAGATAGGGTCGGGTTGGGCCGGGCTGGGCTCAGCCCAAGGTCTCAACCCTGACCTGGCCCAGCCTTGACTCAAGGCCAAAACTTGCCAACCTTGATCCACCATCAGAGCCAAGGTGTCTCAACTCAAGCCCTATTTGGGCGCAGGGCGGGCTCGGGCAGTCAGGGCCAAACTTGCACCCCTGTTGTGGATGTGGGAAAATACGGTCCTTTTATTTATGAGAACCTCACCAATCACTACTCACTACATTATTTGGATTTCCATGAAGCCATGATGATGGGAGTTCTATTCTAACAATTTTGAAAGGAAAATGATGCTAAACTAGTGGTATTTTCATGTGCCTTAACATTTGGATTTACCCCAACATGATCCTTCTAGACACTAGTAGCAAATTAAAAAAATGTGATTGATAAGAATATAACCTTAATAATTCAAGCAAATAATTGAATATGGAAACTTTTCATTAATTACCCTTAATTTTTTTGCCATGTGGATAAGATGATTTATTTTTTTCAAGTTATAAAATATGTCATATATCAAATTATATGACATATCTCAATCATATGATTCACCATGCATAAAATATTTCACTTATTATATCAATGATTCGTATTTTATAAAGATTTAAAAAAAAAATCTCTAATTTATATAAAGAAAAGATGCATTAAGCGAAAAGATGAGTACATACATCAGCGAATAACTTTTCCTTTGTAACTTTAGTTGCCCACTTGTGATATATAAGGGATTCACTTTGTCATAACAATTCTCGAAGTATGTAGCATTCATTTAGAATTTAACACATGGAGTGAAGATTTGAACAAGAAGTCCAAAAATTTTGGGCTCCAACCTAGGTTCCATGTGGCATTTATTGCAAGTACAACATAAATGATTCCATTGGTAGGAAAGGTCTAAACAATTTCCTCTTGTGGGACCCACTTAAATAAATTTGCATACATATGTACAAATGTATGAATCAAAGAGGGAAGGGGGGGTACATTTTTCACATATGTACATTAGAATATCTTATAGGGATCGGAGAAGGCTCCCCACGTGGCCAATGGGGGGGGAATCTCTCACACTGCACCAATCATTATGTAGGAAACGATTTTATCAATAGACAGCCTACACAATCAAAAGGTGAGAAAGTATGTTAATGCACACAACACATAGTCAAAATGTGAGAGGACATAAGAAAGCACCCCACACAGGCCACACTATAGGCATGGGGATCTTTTCGCTTGTATTAAATTAGTTATACTACATACGTACACAAACTTTAGTGGGCCTTGATAGTTGTAGATTCTATTGGCTTGTCTTAACCTTCCCTTTATAGTTTGTAGTTAGCTTATGAATTCTCGATAAGGATAGATCAAAAAAGCTTTGGTGGGCCGAGGCACCCCATCAGACCCTAAAAACAGACGTACATAGTGCATGAGGCTCCCGCCAATGCGGGGTTTAGGGAGGGTGCTTGAGAGTCTCTGCAACACTCGATCTTGGCAACGCAGATGCAATAGACCATGACTTGGAAAGCTGAGTTGTGCTTGAATTGGTACAACTTCCCAGAGAAAAGGGTCAAGTTCATGATCCACCATAAGCAATGAGCCATATTCTCTTCCAGTTCTGTATTGTTTTGGGATCAAAATCTTGGCAATTGTTGATTCACTTGACAAAATTCTCATTTTCATTGGAATTCACCATTTCTTGGAGTGGAGTTTCTAGTTAAACAAATCTGTAAGAAAGAATAAAAGGAAAACAGAAGTAATAGGTGTCAGTGTTCTTTCATTTTATTCCCCCCACCTGCCTTAAGAAACCATGTAGATCTTGGAATACCTTCTCAGCTCTATACATCCCAGATGGCTAGGGTCAAGCTTTTTCATGATTGAGGCACTTAACAGAACAACCTTAACAAGAATGTAAGAGAATTCAGTTTTGTGAACATGTAAAATAGAAATCAACTGGAAAATTACAATAGGAAGGACCATTCAGAGACACACTTTTGAGAAGAAAATCCATGCAGTTGTCTGAAGAACTCTTATCTGAGCCACTACCAAGACCACTATTCAGCTTGGCTGAACCTGTGGATACCATTGCTACAAGCCTACAACAATTAACAGATCAAAATTTTAGAATTTTGAACATTTAAGACCATCGCCAGAGTGAATTGAAGAAAATGTTGCCTATGAAATATATATAGGGGCAAAAAGAGGTAAAATTTGTGCCATGTTGCATCAAGAAACCATCAAGGTGGATCCTCCGGTGAGGTAGCTTGCATAGAAGAATAGAATAAGCACAAGTGAGCTGGTTTGCTTCGGCAGGGGACTCTCTAATGCTTAAGTCAGGTTTCTTTAGCAGCAGATAAGATAATAGTAGTCAAAATGAGTCTGTTAGGTTTATACCTAAGTATATATAGCATAGACTGTATGTGCGGATGATAATGTGAAGTCTCGTTAATTGAGTTTTCTATCAATTGTAGGAGAGTCAATAGTGGAGTCCTTTTGGGAGAGTGACTCCTAATTAGTTGGAATCGTAAGTATTCCTGATTGGAATGTGGTCATAACTGCCAATGGCTTATCAGACGTGGGATCAATTAATCCCCACGTGGTGGATTATGCCATTATGCAACTGGATCTTGGGTTTTGGGTCGGTTGGAGTGTGGCCTGATGGGCTCTTATCCACTGGACCATTCATAATGATGATGACTTGGCCTGATATTACTGGGTGGCTGTATTTAGGTATATCAATGTGGTACCACAAATGGAGGTTAATGGAGAGGGTTCTAAGGAAGAGGAAGATTATTAATGGAGAAACAAAATGTAGAACTATTTTTTTTTTTTGCATTAATGATAAAAATAGTTGTTTTTATCGTTGAAGAATGCATACCAAACAGAGCATTAACCAGTAGCACCATAATACTCTAATAAAATATTGAACCTCAAATTACAATAAACTCCCCACGTTTTGATGAGAAGTCACGAACGTGTCGCTGTAAAATTTGCTGGGTTGGAGATAAATTCGGGTAACTTGGAGGGTGTTTCAGTCAAAGAAGTAACTAAACGTGAGACAACATTTTAATTTACCATAAACTCCCCACGTTTCGATTTGAAGGCCCGAACGTGTCGCTATAAAAATAAATAGGTTTGGACTAAAGTGGGACAACCTTGTAATTTCGCTGTGAAAGTAATAAAACGACGTCCGGGGATGTTAGAGCGTTAGGCAAGTGTGGGTCAGATCTGACGGCCGGAACTCGAAAAACCGGCCGAGATCTGACCCACGGTGTGCGCTGGGCCTGGGCGTTAACCCTGCAACGGTCTCGGCTTGGGCGCCGAGTCGCCGTCTCCCTACGACCAATACCCAAACCCTTTTCTTCTCTCTCTCAACCATTGCGAAGCGAAGGTGATACACACACGACACACCTTCTCTCTTCTTCTTCCTCGTTCTTCTTGTATACGCACACACACACACTCACTCTCTCTCTTCCTGCCTTCTTTCGTCTTTTCATCTGTTGTCGCTCTCTCTCCTGATCGAACGACAGATAATACTCCACGTCCTCGTCGTCTTCTTCGTCTCATTCTCCCCAACTTATAACTGCCTCGTTCCCCTCTCCACCTTTCTCTGCTTCTTCTGGTTCTAGGGTTTTCAGAGATGCGACATAAGGATGAAGGCATCGATGTCTCCATGACTACCGCGTTTTTTTATGGATCGACGTTCGTATTCCGGTTGAAGATCTGAACTTTCTGTTTTGGTTATCGACCGTTAAGCTGTTGGAGTGACGAATTAGGTATTCTTCGATGGGTTTCACTTTGTTCTGTTCTGTTCTGTGTTTCTTCCCTTTTTTGATTGCTTGAATTTTACTTAGGTTTGTGTACTTCTTTTTCGCAGTTCTTTTGGTTTTCGATTTATTAGTCTGTCGCATTGCAAGAATAGATTGTTCTTCTTTATGGTTAAGAGTCAATTGTTGCCTTTTGTATTTTTTTCGTAGGTTTTTGATTGGATGTTGGTAATTCCTGGTTTGGTTAGGAGGGCAACGACTGAGATACTGTTGCAGAGACTGTTTTCTTTTGTTCTTCATTTATGGCGATTGTAAGGAATAACTTTAGGGTTTCGAAGTTGGTTGGGGAGTTTTCTCCGGGGAGTAGAGACAGTGTATCGACTGATGAGGATGAGCTTCACAAGCGAAGCTCTACGTCAGAGTCTGATAATGATGAAGATGACGACGATGACGATGTGGACTCTGGGGCGGGTTCTGATGACTTCGACATGTCGGAATTGGGGGAAGCTGGGGCGGAATCTTGTCAAGTTGGTAGTAGTAACTGTAGTATTCCATACGAGCTCTATGATCTTCCGGAATTGGGGGAAGTTTTGACATTGGACGCATGGAACAATTGCTTGAGTGAGGAGGAGCGTTTTGCCCTTGCGGAGTACCTTCCTGATATGGACCAGGAGACCTTTATGCTTACCTTGAAAGAGCTGTTCTCTGGCAACAACTTCCATTTTGGAAGCCCAGTGGCCAAGCTCTTTGATATGTTGAAGGAGGGATTATGTGAACCAAGAGTAACACTTTATAGACAGGGTTTGAATTTCTTCCAGAAGCGGGAACACTACCACGTTCTGCGCAAGTATCAGAACTCTATGGTCAGTAGCCTTACTCAGATAAGGGATGCCTGGGAGAACTATGCAGGATACAGCATTGAAGAGAGGCTTCGGATTCTGAACATAATGAGAAGTCAGAGAAGTCTGATGTATGAAAAGATGGAAGATATGGGGTTGGAGACTGACACTTCAGACAGGGATGAATCTGGTGAGGGTTTCTGGGGCAAGAGACTGAAGGATTTCAAACTCAGGCCTAAGATGGGCCGCCATGATATATATTCAGCGAGTCCGACCTTGAATAATTGTTCTCGAGGAAGGTCTATAACCCTGGAAACTGCAAAACATGGCAAGTCTAATCCAAAAGGAATTTTGAAGTTTGCTGGGGTGAAGGCCCTTTCTGTGAAGGAGTTGGCGGGGCACTTACCTTCACCTATTCAGCATGGCCTGGATAGTAAATCTAGGGCTTATCTTCCGACGTTAGCTCTTCCACGGCAAGATCGGGTGGCAGGGTATGATTCAGAATATGCTCCACGGTCAAGGGGACAGATAAGAGGTGAGGAAGATGCAGAACGACCTCCATATGAAGTGGATCTCCTGAGAGACCGAACCCTTGGAGGAGCAATGTCTAAAGCTGGCTCGTTTAAACCAGGAAAGAAATCTAAATTCTTCAAAAGTGAAGATGAGTTTGCTGCTGAAAGTTTGATGGGGCTACCGCTGGCAATACAGAATGATTTACATTCTCAGGGTAGGAGCAGGAATGTGATTCAGATGGCAGAACTGGAACCATTGAAAGTTAAACCAAATAGTGAAAGATCTTCATATGATTATTATTCTCAAGCTGCAGGGAAAAAGGCTAAGTATTCTGAGAAGCTTCAGCAATCTGCCACCCAAGATCAGATGAAGGCCACAAAGGACCAAGCACAGCATCTGTTACTAAAAGGAAATCGATCTGACTGGTCTACTGGAAGGCAACCCTTTCAGCGCAATAAAGTGCAGGAAGAAGCCTTTGATGTGGACTATCCGGTTAAGCATGATGAACGGAGTGTTAAAAGCAAAAAGTGGAAGATGGGGAAGGAGTTTCAAAGTGGTAAAACTAATGTGGATCTTGATACTAAAGTCAAATCTCATAGAACCTTTCCAACCCAGATGAATGATACATTGTTCTCTTCTGATTATAGAGCAAAGGCATCAGTAGACAAGGTGAAAAAAAAATCTGCACTAAATGGAGGACGTAACATGGAAGAGCGTAGAGGCACCAGTATGTTTGCCCGAAGTGAGGAAACAGAGTCAGACTCATCGGAGCAGGTCAGTGAAGAAGAAATCAACCCTTTTAGAAATAAGCTAGGGCATGCCAGGGGTGTGACGGGTCATCAGTCTACAAAGAAACAGGTGGCAGATCCTAAAAGGGGCAGTAAACTTGGGAGGAAAGATAGGGAGTATGCTGAGGCACTTGAACAGTTACGTATGGCGGATGTAAACGTTTACTCATCAAAAGGTAAACAGAAGGGAAAGATTCGAGATCCAAGTTCCCTGCGCACCTACGCTACTGGAATTTCTGAGGAGAGTGGGTTCATTGGTTTTGCTAAGACTGATGATGACAGGAAAAAAACTTCCAAACTGGGGAAGAATGGCCATGTGAAGGGTGAACCTGGTGAAAGGTTACACCTGCCATCGTTAAAGGCCTATCCTGCTGAGAGAAAGCAAAAAGGAAAAGTTGACCATGATTATTTTTCGCCGCGTTCAAATTACATGCATGATTACGTTGATGAGGAGGACAATGACTTGCATCTAAAACACAGGTTGGTTGATGACCATGGACTGACCAATAGGTTAGGGAGGAAAGGTCAAAATTCTGATGCTCACTTAACTAATCATCATGAAAGATTAAAAATTCCCTTGTTAGGCAGCAACTCCAAGAAGCGGAAAGGCAAGGCTGATGTAAAATACATGGATGGGGCAGATGAATCTGAACAAATGCAGTCTAGTCCTCAGCATCAAGTTGATGATCCAACATCCTTGAAGAAACGTGGAAAACGGAAAATGGAGGCTGAAATAGATTCTTTGGCTGTTGAAAATTCCGAGCCACTTGTTTCAGAAAGAGGGGCTACAGATGTAGAGGCAGCTGCAAGACCACCTCAGAAGCCATTTACTTTGATCACACCAACTGTTCATACTGGCTTCTCTTTCTCAATTATACATCTTCTTTCAGCAGTTCGCATGGCAATGATTACTCCTAATGCCGAAGATAGCTCAGATCTCGGCAACCATCTTAGCTGGAGTGATGGAAGGCAAAAATCTAACAATGAAGAGCAGAGGAGAAAGCCTGAAAGAACTAACGTGGATATGAATAATTCAGAACTTGTGGGTCAGAAGACTTTGCCCTCTCTCACTGTTCAAGAGATTGTCAACCGTGTGAGATCAAACCCTGGAGATCCTTGTATTCTTGAAACGCAGGAGCCACTGCAGGATTTGATCAGAGGAGTATTGAAGATATTTTCATCCAAAACAGCCCCTTTGGGAGCGAAGGGTTGGAAGCCGCTTGTCTGCTATGAAAAATCTACAAAAAGTTGGTCTTGGATTGGACCACTTACTGATAGCTCATCAGATCTTGAGGCTGTTGAAGAAGAAACCTCTTCTGAGGCTTGGAGTCTTCCTCACAAGATGCTTGTGAAGTTGGTTGATTCATTTGCTAACTGGCTGAAAAGTGGTCAAGAAACTCTTCAGCAAATAGGAAGCCTTCCTGCTCCCCCTGTGACATTAATGCAGCCGAACCTGGATGAGAAGGAAAGGTTTAGGGACCTAAGAGCTCAGAAGAGTCTCACCACCATCAGCCCAAGCTCTGAAGAAGTAAGGGCTTACTTTCGGAAGGAGGAACTTCTTAGGTACTCTGTTCCTGACAGGGCCTTTTCATACACTGCTTCTGATGGTAAAAAATCCATTGTTGCTCCTCTGAGAAGGTGTGGTGGTAAGCCAACTTCCAAAGCCCGAGACCATTTTATGCTTAAACCTGATCGGCCACCTCATGTTACGATTCTCTGTCTTGTGAGGGATGCAGCTGCTCGATTGCCTGGAAGCATTGGCACCCGAGCAGATGTTTGTACACTGATAAGAGATTCACAGTACATTGTGGAAAATGTCTCTGATGCACAAATAAACCAAGTTGTTAGTGGAGCGCTGGATCGTCTGCACTATGAACGAGATCCTTGTGTGCAATTTGATGGAGATAGGAAGTTATGGGTTTATTTACATAGGGAAAGAGAAGAAGAAGATTTCGAAGATGATGGGACCTCATCTACAAAGAAATGGAAAAGACAAAGAAAAGATGCTATAGAGCAATCAGACCCTGAGGCACTGAACATGCCTTATCATGGGTCTAGGGAGCCAACTGCAGGTGGTCCAACTGCTGGATATGATTTGGGCTCTGATCTCAATGTTGAGCCATCGCCTACTCATGAAGGGTTAAGAGAAGAGCTTGAATACAACAATTCCAAGAGAAATGTGGAGGATAATGTTGATTCCTATGTTAGTTCTGCACAAGGTAGCTTGCATCCGGGTTGGGAAGCTCAGGAAAACAAGGTGCTCTGTCAAGAAAATTCCACAAATGAAGATTTTGATGATGAAACATTTAGCAGAGAAAGACCAGTTGGGCTCTTGAGTGCAAGCTTATTGTGAAGATAGAAGATACACTAGTGAAGTACCGGGTTTTGCTGGATCAGTCCAGGTAGCCTCTAATTTTATTATACCTCTTATTTTTTTTTATTATCAATATATTCAGGGATTTGTTACTGGTAGTTCAAGTGTAAGTTTTGTTTAGCTAGATTTTTTGGTTTCTATACATTGTATTGATGCTTGTATGTATGGGTAGTTAATTATTGAAAAGGGCTGGGGGGCATTACCTGTTTGCTATCATTGCTATCTGTGCTGGTATTGCATTAGATTGAGGCTGATGTATGATAACAAGGTCAGAATTTAATCATAGACTTTTGTGTGGTGGCTGCAGTTGCAATATGCAGCATTTTCTGGACGTTTTATTGGATCAGTATACTAAATTATGTTCCCCCCCCTCCCCTATACTTCATAGCTCCTCAGGGGTATCAATTTTTTGAAGATTTTTTAAGAGTAAATGCTGGTACATAGTTATAGCAACACATTAGAAGTCTTAGTTATGTGATGCTTTTGAACTATGTGCAGCCTATCATATTATTGGTTTCAAAGTGCATTTATTCACATTTGATGTTGCAAAAGTTTTAGTTTGATTGGAGCCAGCTATTTACAGGATCAACCGTGGGTAATTATCTCCACACTGGATTGGTCAAGCATTCATTGGTACAAACAGACCACACTCATGAGGAGAGTAGGTCAAACTATGGGGTGGCTGGGTTAAATGAATTTTGTAGCTGCTTTTCATTTAATATATTCTAGAGCAAATTACATGCACCCCCCTGGTGTTTGAAACAATAACAGATCACCCCCGTAGTTTCACCATTTTCGTTTTTCTCTCTGATGGCTGACAGTGTTAGTGAGGTGTTCGTTTTGAAAGGTAAAAGACAGTTTTACCCTTTTTACATCAGTGACTAAACTGAAGTACTATTTTACCCTTATTTACATCTCCTCCTCCAAACCAAAATACCCTAAATCGATTTTTAGGGTTTTGCTACACACCATCTCCGGCGAAGGTGCAGAAGACCAAACCATCTCCCGCGGACCTCCCCTTGCCCAGGCACCCGGACTGCTAAGCTCTCCTGATTTCTAAGATATCAGTTTTGGGGGATGATCTAGTGGGGATCTTAAGGTGAAGATTTGGTCGATTATGAAAATGCTAGTTGGAAATCTGCCTAAACTGCTATTTATTCTCTACAATTTTTCATTCAGTCTCTCACGCACTGCATCGGCAGAGAGAGATGGGGAACCCTACTATTTCACTTTTAGTTTTGATCTCTTCTGTGCTCCCTCTTCTCTTCACTCATCTCTGCAAACATTTCACCAGGAACAACCCTTAGTCCAAACTCCAATACCAGCTGGAAATCTCCCAACAGCACTTTCTCTCTGGGCTTTATCTCCAATTCACCTTCCTTCACCGCTGCAATTTCCTACTAGGGTGTTTAAGAGGTTTATAAACCTTGGAAAACGATTACGGTTCAGATTGATGAATGCAAATGGGAGCTTATGTGAGCATTCACTAACCCCCACACCCTAATCAAAGCAAACATTTGGATCCACAGCAATAAACCCCAACAGTTCAGTTCTGCACAATTGCTAAACCATTCAAGCAGATTAATTATTACTCCTTCAAAAAGATAGAATCTTTTTGTCAAAGAAGGATCGACTGAAAAATCACTGTAGCAAAAAAAAGGGTGAAAAAGAATAGATTGGTGGGTGAAAAAAAAATTATTTTACATGTCTGATTCAGAAGGTTTGAAAATAACTTGGAACTCCTGTGACGCAGATCCAATCTCACCCTTTCCTTTCCCCACCTTCTTAGGCAAAAGTGTCTGGTGAATGTTCGGCAAAACCTCTCCATTAGTGATGGTGACAGACCCGAGAAGCTTACTCAATTTCTCGTCATTCCTCACCGCAAGCTGAATGTGTCTAGGAACAATACGATTCTTCTTGGTATCTCGCGCAGCATTTCCATCCAATTCTAATGGAGTATTTCAGTTCCTCTAAAACAGCAATCTTCGTCTCCTCAACGGTAACGGCAGCGTTGTCTGGGAATCCGGCACCACCAATCATGGAGATGGGTTTGGGTTATGTTACATAGGGGTAAAAGAGTCAATGTACATTATTTAAGGGTAATATGGCCATTTATGATTGTTAAGCTTCAACTAACGGTTTCAACTTAACGGACAGGGCTTACTTGTGAGCCCCACAATAGTCTATGGGAGGTCCATGTAAATGTTGAAACAACTATTATGGTGTGTTATTAGTATATTTGTAACTGTGGGCATATTCAGAACTGTAATAACTATAGAGGCATGAAACTAATGAGTCATACTATAAAATTATGGGAGAGAGTTATTGAAACTCGCATGTGACAAGAAACTATTATTACGGATAACCAATTTGTTTTATGCCAGGAAAATCAACAACATAAGCTATTTACTTGCTTAGGAGACTCGTGGAAAGAGTTAGAGACTAAAAAAAGGATCTCCATATGGTCTTTATTGACCTAGAAAAAGTTTATGGCAGAGTCCGTAGAGAGTTAATGTGGCAAAGTATTAGAGAAGAGAAATGTTTCAAGTAAATATGTGAATATAGTTAAAGATATGTATAATGGTGTGCTGACTAGTGTAAGAACTGTGGGGGGACAAGGTAGTGAAATTCTATCTGGCAGAATACAAGACCAGATCTGATTACAGTGGATGCAATCTCGCAACAGGGAGGTTTGTTTGGTTTCCAACTAACGAGTTAGGATCGCTACCTAGGTGTGATTAAAGTCACAAAGTTTCAGCTTCAAAGACTTAGATCTGAGAAGATTTGAACTCAAACCTCGGGCCTGCTATTACCATTCAAAACAGGGTATCATGTATGGAGGATAACATGGAAGAAGAATAAGAAAATAAAGAGAATAGAGTACCTAACACAAACTCTTAGCCCCAAGACTACCTACCTATATATATATACCCCTCCTGAACCCTTTGGTTTGGGCTTTATATTTCAGCCCATTACAAATAATAACACTAAAATCTAACTCCCAAACCCTGATAACATAAAAACAGCCTTTAATTTTAATTTGTGACTTTATCAACTACCAATCTCTACACTCATTAGCTAAGTTCTTTAAAGTTTAAGAGAGATAACAAGGATTGGCAGCTGAAATCATAGGAAAGCACCAAAAAAAGGGTGGAACATTTAACTGTTTAAGTTCAAGTCCTTGTAGGTGAGAGTTGAATTATTACATGGTGCTTACAGGGCACCTCAGGTTTGAAGCATATGCAAATTAATTTCGTCTTTCATGCTTATATATATCTTTCTTGAATTCATTTGATATGTGATGATGAACTTATGATGCATACAGTAAGTCTATTTTACTCCATAGTTCTAATGTTGGCATGTTTTGCAGGTCTAGAAGCTAAGCAAATTTACATGGCAGAGTCATCCCATTCGAGGTGGATGTGTGTACATTGGAGGTGTGGCATTTTACATGTATATTCTTTTACTTCGAAATTGTAAATTAGCAAGTGCAATTTGTTGAGGCCAAAAATATTTTCTACAGGTGGAATTTACCTAGCCTTTTCTTTCCATAAATAGTGTTTTTTAAAGGAAAATATTTAAATCATTTTCAAAATAGTGCATTGTTTCTTTTGGGTTCTGTATGCTGCCAGCATGCTACATCAATGTGATATGGCATCAAGTTGGCCTAGTCACTGTGGTGCACTGGAGAAGATTGCTATGTTTTGTCATAGAAACAACCAGGTTTTTTGGTTTAGATTATTCCATGGAGTAGATGCATAACTGTTGGAGGTTGATTCTTCCACCTTGAACTGACAAATGCTCCTTAGGACATCTCAAGGTCCTTGGGATTGGATTGTTCTCGCACCTGTCATTGTCCTTTGCCTTGTTTAAGGATGTTTTACATTCTCAGATTCATCACATTTAATCAGCTGATTCACCCTAAGGTCAGGGATGTTTTGATCATTGTCATCCTCATTGTTGTCAAGGCTGACATTCAGTCTCTTAAAACTGAGTTGATAATATCAGTGGACCTTTACCCAGAGCTTTGAAATAAAAAAAAAAAAAATTAATTTGCAACATTTTGAGGAAAACAGTTCTTATAATATAACATTTCTGGGTAGAGCAATGCTAGGAGGGCTGCTGGGCCCCTTATCTGGAGGACCCCCAGCATCTGATTAGATACTTTCTGTTTCAAGGAAGGAAGAGGGAATTTCATCCGTTCTTTATATTTGAAGTGGATACCACTACATACAATCACTGATGGGATCCTCTAGATACCGTACCTTCAAGTCCTCCAGACATTTCCGTACCAGGTATTGTTAAAAAGAAATGACGTCTCTATAGGTGTATTTAAAAGCTTGTAACCTTCTTTTGATTGCCCTTTGTCTTATTCTCGAAAGTCTTTAAGTCAGGTCTAAAAAAGAGTTTTCAAAATAATTGAAATGAACTTGTAACCTTCTTTTGTCGCACATTTTTCAAGTACACAATGAAATGACATAATTTACTCTCATTAGAAAAAAAAACATGTTATACTTAAAGGGCAAAGAGGTATGGGTACAAATTATTTGACACCTTATGGGGTGTCAATATGAAAATCCCTTATTAAAAGCATTCCTGATTGATATACAGAGTCAGTGACAGTTCATTGAAAAGCTTAATGTTGGAAATTTTTTTTTCTATATGGAGCGGAAACCCGTAACCTGTGATGATTTTTTTTTTTTTGGGTCTTTTTTGTGCAATGTGTTGATGATGATGATCACATACATAGGTTTACATAGGCAATTGGCTATTGTTGTCAACTAGATTCTGTTGCGTGATAATGGATGCAAATTTTCATGCTCTTTGTAAGCCGGATAACATGACAGATGAATCTCATTCATTGAAAATTGACTCAAATGCCCCTTGAAAACTAAATAAGTGCACATGCATTTTATTTTGGTAGCAATGTACCATCTTTACATTTTTTATTCCTCAATACTAGATGTTAATACTAATTGGTGTTCTAAAAGTTAATGGCTAACTGCATCAATTGTATTTGCAAGTTGAATAAAAAGTTTGCATGATGTTGTTGGGATCAGCTATCTAGCCCTAAATTGGATTTGTCGCGGTGGTATCCCCTATTTCATTGCCTGTTCTTGAGGAATTTTTTATTCCATGAGGGCCAATCCAATTTGGAGGTCCTCTAGATTGCTGACCCTAGGGTCCCTTAACATCTTCTGGAAACTATGATCTTTATTGCTTGATAAATTGCTTACATTGTCAATTGGGATATTGCTAATGTTATTCTAGCTTCTGAAATGAGAGAGGAAATTTACATGAGGTTTCAAAGATGAGGCCATAAGCACAGGCAGATGTACAAATTTATAGATTACTGGTAAAATTATTTCGATATTGAGCTGAAGTGTACAACAGTCCTGATTATCTTGGAATATCTCGTGGTTATATTTTTGTTCATTTTCCCAAAATATTGTTTGAATTATTGAAAGCTAAAATCTGTTATCAAGGAAGACTCTCATTTTTAGTGTGGAGAATCATTGGAATGAGAATCTTATTTGTACCACACTTCTCGGATACTATCATAATGTGATGGCAATTTTTATCATGACTGTTAATGTGATCTGAACTTGATTATTTGTTATGGATGTCAAAAAATAATCATAGCTTCTGTCTTTTAATGTTTTAATATCTCTATTTCAGAAAGCTGTTTATGTAGAATATAGACTCTCTCTCTCTCTCTCTCCCTTACACAGAAATGACAAGTGTCAGACAGAGTAGCTTGAACATTGTCCTTGAGTGGTGGGATTCATGACATGGAAATAGAGTAACTCCTAGAAATTGCAGGACTGTTATGCTAGATCCTCTTGCAGTGGTTTGCTCAGGTGTGATTTCATTCTCTAAGGGTTTTGGAGGCTACTTCCCGAGCAAATCTTGCCTTCTCACATTTGTAACGGCTGCTTTTTGATGCTTAAAAGAAACAGGCATTGTGATGAAGGAACAATTTGCATTTTCTATAGAGGCATAATTCATAATGGATGTTCATCACATTGTATGCTCATGAATCTCAAAACGAGATGTAGAGCTGAGGGGAGATAATGTTCCATAGTTTTGAGAGGGAAAAAAAAAAGAGAAAAAATATGGGTGGTTGTGCCACTTTGAGACTTACTGAGCCCTCGCAACCAGTTGGATCTGTTGAATAGGCTTTTGCCCTATGAAATTTGGGTGGAGCATTCAGAGTACCAATAATGAGGTTCTTAATCTGAAATGCTTAGTAATATGCATGCTCCAGTTCACTTTATATTACTGTTGTTCGTTCTCCATATCAATCAGTTAAATCTCCTGTCTTGCAAAATGTGTATTCAGCGGGAGGTCGCATCCTTCTATTGGAGTATATGTTGGAGGTGGAAAATGAACAGCTCCTCCCATTGGATGTGCATCCGAGATCTTTGCAACTGTAGATTAATTTCAAAAAGCTGAGCTCTTGCCACTCTTACCACTCATGGTAATGGGTGGTTTGGTCTGTTCATGTATGCTGCTTCAATGCTTGCAGGTAGAGAGAAGCATTGTGCGTCGATTGCATTCTTTCCTGTACTCAGGTGGATTCAATCTTCAAATCACTACTTTGTATATCTCCTTTCGATGTTAGGCTTATGAATCTTCTCGTGCCTTCTTTGTGTGTTAGTTGAAATACTTGACAAAAACAACCCTGTGTGATTTCAGTACAGGTTGGAACAAAGGATTCCAGGGGTAGGTTATTTCCTGAAATACATTTGTGTTTGAACACCCCGCCCCCCATTAATGACTTTCCAGTGATGAGAGATACAGGGAAGAAGTTTTCTACTGGATGGTGTCAAGTATTAGTATATGGTTGTCCATCCACCGTGAAAGCCACGCTGCTGAGTCCTCAGCCTTGACAGGTTATCCCATTTGGTTTTGTTCCATCTTACGATCCGGAGGAGTGGGAGTTGAGTTCTTTCCATGACCAATGGATTTATAATTAGGTTTTTTTTTCTCAGTCGTATGCCTAATGAAGGTATAACGCTTCACTAGTCCATGAGAAGGAAGATCAGGCAAGCATCTCAATGGTACAATTTTGATTTAAAAAAATTAGAGGAAGTAGTTAAAATTACCCACACAAAAAATAAAGTTATTTTGTATTTTATATTCAATTTTCATTTGATGATGGTATTTTGGTAATTTTATTAACTTTGAATAGAGTTTTTGCAACTTCTTTCTATTTATTTTGGATTAAAATTTGGCCATTGAGATGAATGTGGGTTCTCCCTCAATCATATAGATTAATTCATGTATTGCTAAGTGGCAAATAGTGAAACGATATACGTCACTATTATAATAAGTACTTAAAGCAAGCAAACGTGATGGATGTACACTATGCCCCCGTTTGTATTAGAATATTATACACCAAGCCAATAATGGTGGAGAGTGAAATGGTATCTTTTAACAAGATGATGGAAGTACACATTGATACTATGTTCTATTTTTTCCATTACTCAAAATGATATACTTGGTTCGGCCAACAGGTCATGATGTGCACTAAAAACCAGGAAATTTATATTGTATATACACATTTACAGGCACATTGGTTGGCCCAAATAGAGTATACTAAATAGCAAAATAAAACATTTAATGTATTCAGGGCTACAATAGACTACTATGGATTACTAGAGAGAGAGAGGGTGGTGGATGGGCTTACATGGGAGACTATGTATAATTAGAGAGGACATTTCCATGTATTGGAAATTCCCATGCCAACCCAATGGAAGCACCATGGATTGGAGAGTGCCTCATGATTCGTATATAGCAATCGTTATCGTCTACGATTTCCTTATCGGTGTGGTTTGGTAGTGCCTCTCACAAGAGAGGGTGGGATCCATCCAGGACACCTGACCAAATACTCTGCCCAAGTGGGATCCACCCTCTTGTGAGAGGTACTAAGGAACCGTGTACAATAAAAAATTCCGTATATAGAGGGGCTGGCTTTAGGGTGGTGAGAGTGTTAGAGTGATGCATCTTTTTCCCATAATTATTGAAATCAAAGTTGAAATTTGAAAGTTAGACAATCTATATCATTTCAACGTGACATAACTAAGTTTGCAAATCTGGGAGCGCCTTCATTCATCTAGGAAAACCAGAGACGAGTCTTTATTTTTTTTTTGGGGATGGATTGGTGGGGTGGGGTGAGGGGGGAGGGGAATCTGGCCCCAAAGACCAACGAACAACATCCCAATTGAGAACTTGGGGCTAGCTCTTTGAGGTTCTCGAGAAGGCTTGAGTGATTTGCAGGGTGGGAGAGAGAGAGAGCCGGAGAGGTTGAGGAGGAGGGAGAGCTAGAGAGGGAGAGGATGGGGAGGGGGAGGGAAATGGAAACTTGGAGCAGAGGGGAGGGGAAGGGAGAGCCGTAGAGGGAGAGGGAGTTGCAGAAAGTTGTAGCTGGGGACGAGAGAAAGAGCTGCAAGGGAAATCATACATGCTATTGCAGCTCCTTTGGGTTGGCCGATTAACGGAAATGGTGGGAGAGGGGATTAGGGGTTGGGAAAGGAAGGAGGAGATGGGGGTGAAGGAGCCTTGGCCCTCGGTTTCTGCAAACTTTCACATGTCGAAAGCCTGAAACAATCTCTGGATCCAATGACCGGATTCGGTATCTCATACTCCACCATTCGGTATCTCTTGTCCAAGTCCTAATTGTCTGTCGAGGAATTGTGGAAGCTACCCAAGACCACTACCAAAGCCGAAGAAGGGAGGAGAGTTGGAGAGGGCGTGCCAGAGAGGAAGTGGAGATCTAGAGGGAGAGGGTGTGCCAGAGATGGAGAGTCGGAGATGGATCGGTTGAAAGTGAAAACGAGAGAGAGAGAGAGAAACTCCACCATCTCCCGAATGGCTGTACTCTTTCCTTATGATTAATAAAAATCTCTCTTGTCAAAAAAAAAATTGAGATAGAAGGTTCTCTGTTGTACTCTTTCATTTCTCGCCCTCCTCATCTTCCCCACCGTCGCCCCCCTCGTCTTCCCCATCTTCTTCTTCATCCCCAGTAGTGCAAGTGCTCTTCGTCCACACCACCTTTTTTCGTCGCTGCTTCTTCTTCCTCTCCGCTGCCTCCCACGCTGATGTAACGCCTCCTCCTCCTCCACCACTCCCCATCGCCTCCTTCTCTTGTTGCACTGGCTCCTCCGATAATCCTAATTATTTGCATCGTTGCCATCATCATCAAAAAAATGATTTTTCTCTGCGGATCGATTGTGGTGCAGAGTGAGAGAAGTTGAAGCGGAGGAACCGAGGGAAGTTGAAGCGGAGTCACCAAAGATTGGTTTTCTTCTCTTCTTCCTTTGCCGGACCAAGTGAATCGGTCGCTATTTCCACCGCACTTCCTCTTGAGCTTTTGTGAAGCTCAATCCCTCATTTCCTCTTTCACCTGGGAGCATCAGTCTGCAATTGTTTTCATCGGATCCTTGGCGCTTGCCTTCTTTCAAGATCTGGTATTTTCGTCGATATTTCTATGTCTAAGCTACTGTAAGTGCAGTTCTTTTTCACCTCTTGCATGTCATCATCTTTACTTCTCTTCACTTTGTTTCTTCTTTTTTTGTACTCTCTGTTTATTGCTTTCCTTTATTATGCTTGAGTTTTCAAGAACTTTTCCACCTGGAGTTAATGAGCCTTGCTGTTGGATTCCATTCATATCCATCATTTCTTGCATGCCAGTACATCTACATCTCTTTACTTAATCTCTTCTTTCTGTACTCTCTGTTTTCTGCTCGTGGTATGCCTTTGGGATAGATCTTGTTCTTTCTTTTTAATGTTTTGTTTGTTCGGTTTTGGAGATAGGGTAGTCTATCCCTCTTCAACCCCTGTGTCAGTCCTTTCCCTGTGATTGTACTTGTGGCAAAGTTGTGTGAAACTTCTCCCGTCCCATTTGATTCTCTACCGAACATCTCCCCCTTGTCTCCCTTCCCCTTTGAGGTGGGTCTTATCTCTTCGATTACCTCTGAGCGTTTAGTGGCTGAGTGCTCTCTCAAGTTTGGCCTGCCTGAGATGATTTCTCCTTCAATGGCCGCTCTTATTTTCTTCATCCAGCAAGCTATCCATTTGTTCATCAGTGGAAATGAAGTATCTTTCTTGTGTGACTTGTTCATTTTGAACCACCTGAATTTGAGGCTGAGGTGATGTGTTTGATACGCCCATGAAGTTTTTTGATTCTGAAGCTTCGATGGCTGGCAGGAAACAGCCACCAGGAGGGAAATGAAGATATTGGCTCTCAATTGTCGAGGGATTGGTCCCCCCCTCGACAAAGCGGGAAATCCGCTACATTTTGAACAAGCAATAGACCGTCAGTCTGTTTTCTTTCTGAATCGAAGCAGTCCAATCCTAATCTTCTTGGTTTCTGTCTGTCGTTCTCTTAATTTCCCTAATTATGTATGCAGTCCAGCTAGTAATGGTGCAGGGGGGTATCATCTTAATGTGGCTAGACAGTGTAGAATGTCATGAAATTTGGAGAAGCGATTGGTGTTTCCATGTAGATCTGCACATGAATGATGTTAATCAAATTTGGTCTTGCACCTTTGTTTACATGAGCTGTCGGGAACAAGTTAGATCTTCTCAATTAGAGACTCTCAAATCTTTGGCTTCGTTCATTGATAAACCATGGATCTTAGCGAGTGATTGGAATGCATATTTGCACTTTGAAGAAAAGAATGGTGGACGCCCTTTATCCAACTCATCCGTGACCCCCTTAAGGGAGTATGCAAATTCAGTTTGCATCTCACCCATTCATCAATCAGGGTATCAATTCACTTGAACTAATGGCCAATTTGGACATCGTAGAATTGAAGGAAAGTTGGATCGGTTCTTCTCCAATGTAGCATGGTTCAATCTCTTCCCGGATGCAATGGTTACTACAAAGGTAGTTGCTTCATCGGATCATAGGGCAATCATTCTAAACACCGACAGAATGGGGTCCAAACCACCTCAGCCTTTTCGTTTTGAGGCACTTTGGTTAGTGGAGCCGAGTTTTATGGATGTTGTGGCTCAATCATGGTCTTCACAGAATTTGAGAGGATCTCCCTCCTTTATAATCACTCGGAAATTGGTCAAACTCCAACATGCACTCAAACATTGGAATCGGAATTATGTGGGTAATATCTTTCAGAACATGACTAGGGTCAATGACACACTGAGCATACTCTACAGCACACCACTGAGTTCAAGGGATGACAGTTGGTTTTTATATGAAAAGCATCAATTAGCTTGTCTAAAGAAATTAGCACACCAGGAAGAAATTTTGTGGCTACAGAAATCAAGAATTAATTGGCTACAAAATGGGGATCGAAATACCAAGTTTTTTTCAAATGACAACTCTGAAGAGGAGGGCAAGGAACAAAGTCAGAGCAATAAATGTTGATGGGCTCACATTCACTGAAAACAATAATTTGGGAATGGCTTTCAGAAATTACTTTCAGAATATTTATACCTCTTCTAATCCTCCTTTGAATGATAATTATTTTGGCTGCATAAGGGGAAGGGTGACTCAGGCCGACAATCAAGCTCTCTTAAAACCAGTTGAGGAAGAAGAGATCTTCAAAGCTATCCGTTCAATGCCTGCTGATAGGGCCCCGGGCCCAGATGGATTCTCCGGAATGTTTTATCATAAAGCCTGGCCCATCATAAAGGATGAGGTAATCTCCACCATCAAGAGGTTCTTCACCAATAGTGAATTTAACCTTTCTCTCAACTTTACCAATATTGCACTCATCCCCAAGGTAGAGCATCCCACTTCCATTCCTGAGTTTAGACCTATTAGTTTATGCAATTTCTTGTACAAAGCCATTTCCAGGATCTTGGTAAACAGACTCAGACCCATACTAAATAAAATCATCTCCTTCAATCAAAATGGGTTTATTAAGGGGAGACATATACAGGACAATGTTCTCATCTGTCACGAACTCCTGCATAAAATCAAGTAAACAAGGAGAGGAAGGAAAGGGCATTTCTCACTCAAGATTGATATGAGCAAAGCTTATGATAGGGTAGAATGAAAATTCCTCAGAGCAACCCTCACTAATATAGGTTTTGATGCAGAGTGGATCAAGAAAGTAATGTTTTGTGTGGAGACCACCAGGCTCAGTGTGCTGCTCAATGGTTCCCCCCTCCCCCACATCAAACCCACCAGGGGTTTAAGGCAGGGCAACCCTCTATCTTCTTACCTGTTCGTTCTATGTTCTGAGGTACTATCCACACACCTGGCAGAGGCGCAGCGAGATCACAAAATTAAAGGAGTACAGATTAGTAGAGGGGGTGAGAGGATTTCTCACATGGCCTTCGCAGACGATCTTATCCTCTTTGGGGAAGCATCTATGAGGGAAGCTAGAGCAATGCAGGAGGTCTTGTCGACTTATTGTACACTCTCAGGTCAGGCTCTCAACATCACCAAAACCAGAGCACAATTCAGTCCTAATGTGGACTCTGCAGTTAAAAGGCATATGAGAGAGCACTTTCAAATATCCCCAACTACATCTCTGGACACATACCTCGGCATCCCTTTTATTAGTGGAAGACTCTCCAAACATCACTGTACTGAGCTAATAACCAGGGTGACAAGGAAGCTTTCACATTGGAAAACCCAGTTCCTAAGCCCTGCAGGTAAGCAAGTACTTATACAATCCACTCTATCTGCAATGCCACTCTACACAATGTCCTGTTTCAGAATCCCTTTAGCTGTCCATCACTCCCTGGATTCCATCAGTAGACAGTTCTTCTGGTCCAATGGACCCAGCTCTCTGTTTACCCAAGAGGTTAGGGGGTTTGAATATTAAGCAATCTGCCATTATGAATCAAGCGTTGTTGGCTAAGAAAGGTTGGGAGTTACTAACACCCTCTTCTTCTCTTTGGGCAAGATTGATGAAATCCAAGTATTTCCCCAATACATCCTTCTTTCTAGCCAAATGCCCATCCACTTCTTCTTGGGGATGGCAGTCCATCTATTCATCACGTGACCTCCTTCAAAGAGGAGCATTCACCCAAATTGGAGATGGAATGTCCACCAATCCCTGGCTGGATTACTGGATTCCTAATTTCCCTCCTTCGTCCGCCCCATACCCTCTTCCCCTTCATGCTCCTAATAGAGTTGCTGATTTTATTCATCTCTCCACGAATACTTGGAATAGAGACCTAGTTTATCATTGGTGGCCACCTGATACTGCATATGCAATTTTGTCAATTCCCCTACCAATTTTTCCTGTCCAAGAAAAGTTAGTTTGGCTAGGGACTGCATCAGGACATTTCACTGTAGCCTCAGCCTACCACATTGCCATCTCAGGTTATCAGCCTCACCCCTCCACCCCTTGGCTATGCATTTGGCACCTCCCCACCTCTGCGAAAATACAACACCTTATCTGGAAAACAGTTCATGATAGACTCCCCCTCCCTGACCTTCTTAACCGGAGGGGATTCAATCTTAATCCCATTTGCTATCTTTGTTCCAATCATTTTCAATCCTCCCACCATCTACTTTATGCTTGTCCGATTGTACAACACATCTGGAATCAGGCAGGCTTGATTCAATTCTTCTCAAATCATGACATTTTCTCTGCCATCATCAACGTTGTCAATCTGAACAAGTTCAATGATAGAGACACCAAGCTGAAGATTTCTTTTTTCTGTGCTATTATGTGGTTTATCTGGGTGGGTTATTGGGACAGCGTTTTCAGGCATTCTAGATTCACCCCAACCAGCATACTTCTAAAAGCAATCGCCAAGGCAAAGGATCAGCTCAGCAACTACACAAGCACATCAGTCAAGACCCACAGGTTGATCAGATGGAATCCTCCCGACATTCAATGGGTCAAATTCAATACAGATGGTGCAAGCAGAGGTAACCCAGGACGAGCAGGTATAGGAGGTTTATGTCGGAATCATGCTGCTTCATTTATCTGTGGCTTTTCAATTGGAATAGGCTCAACGTATGCGTTGGTTGCGGAGGCTACAGCAATTCTACAAGCATTGAAGATGGCTATCTCTTTAGGAATTCAAAGGCTGGTGATCGAAAGTGATAATCTGACTGTGGTGAATATCCTTATTGGCATCACACAAATCATTCCTTGGAGAATAGCTACCATAATTAATGACTGCAGGGTTCTCATTCTTTCTTTCCAAAGAGTACTCTTCGTACATACTCTACGAGAGGCTAATGTGCCTGCAGATAGTTTAGCTTCCCTTGCAGCAGACTCTCAACTTGCTTCTTCTTGGTTTTCAACCCCCCCCCAACCTTACTCCCCCTCTTGTATGCTGACCGTACGGGAACTTTGTTCCTTAGATAATAAATTTCTTTCACCAAAAATAAATAAATAAAAAGAATAATTTACTCACTTCTTGCTCAAAAAAATTTCATACCCAAACCCAAAATTAAAACCACTTAGCAATATATACCTCATTGGTCTCTCTCCTCATGTATTACTACAGGTTCATAGCCTAGACTCCTCATATGGTCCCCCAAACTATCCACCACGGCCAAAACCTCCATTACTCTGGTGTTGGACTTGTCTTCTGCTTTAAATCTATGAACTTCAGTTCCAATCTCAATCCAACTATACCCAGGATTAGTTTTCAACCCTCTATCCTTCATTAGCTTCCTTACTCTGGCTGCCTCATCCCAGTAACCCACACTAGCATACAAATTCGCCAACTGTACATGAGTCGCAGCGCAACCTGGTTCCAACAAAAGCCTGCTCTCTGCAGCCTGAATTCCTACCCAGACGTTCCCATGAAGTCTAGAAGAAGAAAGCAAAGAGCCCCATATAACAGCATTGGGACGTATAGGCATCTTCTGGACAAACTCTTGAGCTTCTTCAAGAAATCCAGCCCGGCCAAGAAGATCCACAATGCATGAATAATGGTCTAAATCTGGCTTGACACCATGTTCAAGCATGGAATTGAAGTAGAGACGGCCCTGTTCTACAAGACCCACATGACGACATGAGGAGAGAACACCGAGGAAAGTAATGGCATCAGGCTGGATTTTCTGTTGCTCCATCTCTGTAAGAAGGCTGATAGCCGGCTCCGCAAGCCCATGCTGGGCGTAGCCAGCAATCATGGAGTTCCATGAAATGATATCTCTTGCTTGCATCTCTTCAAAGACATAAAACGCTTCTTTGATATTCCCACACTTGGAGTACATCGAGATCAAAGCATTGGCAACGTGGACATGCCAGCAGAAACCCATATGAATTGTTTGACAGTGAGCAGTTCTACCATTTCCGAGAGAGCCAGAACCGGTGCAAGCACGTAGCAGGCTGACGAAAGTGAAATCATTCGGTTTCAAGTTGAAACGTCTCATTTGGTGGTAGAGCTGCATACACATCTCAACTAGCAAGTGATGTGCAAAGCCATCAATAATTGCAGTCCATGAAACTACGTTCTTTACAGGCATTTCTTCGAACGCCCGATATGCATCGTCCAGCCTCCCACACTTACCGTATGAACTAACCAGAGCACTTCCAACGTAAATATACATATAGAACCCAGTTTTGATCGCCAAGGAATGAAGCTGAATACCAAGACGGAGAGCCCGTGCAGCACCACATGAACTCAAAGCCCAGGAAAGCGTACTCTCGTCGGCTTCTCTACTTGCTCCTTTGTGCATTGAGAGAAACAGAGATAGAGAACCTTCGTCCTTATGCAAGGCCTTAGCCCAAGAAACATCATAGTCGAAACTTTCATCAAACATGTTTGGGAATGCCTCTGTTGAAGCTGAATCTAAACTGTAGTCATCACCGACCAATTTTACAGGGAAGCATTGATCCGTGCCTGCTTGTGATAAATCCTGCATGCAAGCTTGGATTAGCCGAAGATGGTTTCGATGTTTTTCAGTGACAGAAGAAGAAGGTTTGGGAGTTATGAGATGTAATATTCTCAAGGCCTTGTCCAAGGTCCTACCCTCTGGTTTCTTGGCCAATCCACGAGAAGAAGAAGAGCTATGATTTGAGGCTATTAGCAGTCCCCCAGAGAGGGGTTTGGAAATAGTAGAGAAAGAGTCGTTCCTTGTACAAGTTTGGAGGAGAAAACGATTCATTCGTTGAGAGACCCATCAGTCCTTGCGATCATAGATAATTGAAGTGTGTAGAATCCCTTCCCTAAGTTCTTCCGAGCCTGTCAATGTGTCAGTTTCGCCCATTCCCTGCTTCAACTTTGATCAGATTCGACCAGAATCGACGATCCAATTTTCTGATTCTTAGAAACTCCCTTGTAGACTTTTCTATATATTCAATGGGGAAGATGCTTCTTGAACCTGACCTGGTGACTGGTGAGGCTCTCATGTTTTTTTTTTGGAATTAGAGAGTTTTAATTGGGGGAGTAAGGGATGGGAATAGGCCCAAGGTGGTTTGAACTCATAACCTCTTATTTGAGGATTTGGTCTTTTCCCAACTGAGCTGACTCCTTAGGATGTGAGGCTCTCATTTTCATTTGGTAACTCAAAAAGAGAATCCCAAGTGTCAAAAGATGGGACATGTTGGACTTGGGTCCTCTGTAACGCACATCCAACGGACTGTAATGCTTGGGCACGCAAGCAACGGATGATGCACTACACACTATGTCGCGCTATAGAGGAGCCCCAAGCCAAAAGATGATGAATCAAACTAGAAAATAATAAAAGAGAAGTAGAAGACTAGGGTTTTAGATCACATTATTGGTATTGGTCACCGGTGATACCTATCGATCTGCATCTGGTCGATAGTGGATCAAAATGTCATTTTTTGAATAAATAATTTAGGGTTCAGGACTTCAGACTAAATCATCGATACTGGATTGATTAATTATCGATATCAGTTATGATCGATATCAATACGGATCAGCCGATACACCCGATTCAATACTGATTCCTAAAACCTTGGAAACGACAATGATAAAGATTTAATGTGGTTTAGCTGAAACCTATGTCCATGTGCAAATGCACGTGTGGCCATTTGTTAGGTGGCAGAAAGTAAATTACTAAGAATATATTGACAAAAAATTATAAGATTGGGTATGTGTGTGTGTGTGTGTGAGAGAGAGAGATGACGAAGAGATAGAATGGAAGGGAAGGTTGGGAGTGGGGAGAGACGTATAAGAGGGAGAGGGGGAGTTTGAAAAGATATTTACCCATACCTGCATACTAATGAGGACTACACTAGGACTCGGCTCCTGTCCAGCACCCTGCCCGGGCTGCATGTGCAACGTTGGACATAGTGAGGCATGAAAAGACCGCCTCACCCTTTCCCGAGCACCGTGCCCGAGCAGGGGCGAGGCGATCTTTTCACATCTCATCAAGTCTGGCGCTGCACATGCAGCCCAGGCAGAGTACTGGACAGAATCTTTTTGACCTACACTGTGTCATGAATTTGATCTAACAGCCCCGATTCATTTTCAAATGTTTTAATTGTATTGTCTCTAAATTGCTACCCATATATCTGTTAAAGGTGCCTTAATTTTATTTGTGGTGTCCCTCATAGAGATTGTTTAGAGATTACAGAGTTACACCTTCTGGATATGGACAGCTTTAGCTATTCAAGAACCTTATTTATGACGCATAGAAATGGGAAAATGATTCTCAAGAATGAGAATCATAAAGTTTTGGCAGAAAGGTCATAGCTAATGCACCCATTCACTAACCCATTTTTGAATAAACAAAAAATTTTGCTAGAATAACATCAATAATTTACATCTTGAGCAATTTTGTGATTTTCGAATAGGTGGGAAAGATAGGAGATAGTTTTAGCATCCATGTTTAGTATGATTTTTAGGTTGTAGATGATAAATTATGTGAACTTTTTTGCAGGAGGTACTTTGAAGTGGAGTTGGTCTATCTAAGCAAAAATCCACCATTTTCTTCTCTCCCAAGCTTTTGTAAATAACAGAACGCTCATTGTTTATAATGGTTCATAGAAAGATATATGAAAAGAAAAGAGGGGGAGTGGAGAGATGTCAGAATCCAGGCTCCAAGATGCTTGCTTCTACACCCCGTCATTGGCTGCCGCACACGCACAGTGGCCACGCTCCCCCACATAGAACATTACTTTTTATATATCTCTGAAGGTTACTTACGAGGTGTAAACGGCAATCCAAAGATTCAAAATTCAAATATTTTGAATAAGTCAGTGGACGTTGGAGAGGTCCCATCATCTAAGAGTTATCTTAATCCTACAAAGTAGGAGTTTGTTAAGTGTAATTCAAACTAAGATACGTGTACTTGTATTACTAAACCGTTGGAGATAAACAATATATATACACCACCCTATCACATAAAATGATAAGGTGAAACACTTTCAAATTCAAACTTGATCTTTATCTCCTTCTTTATCTCAGCCTAATCGTTGTAACTTGGTATCAGTCGCCAAAAGACCAACGTCATCTTCTCCAATGGCCAACTCCGACAACTCTACCACTTCAGGTAACACCATCACTACTCACAGCAACATCATCGCTCCAACAAATCTTATCTCTCTTCTCCCTGTGAAATTGGATAGAAACAATTACCTTCTCTGGAAATCCCAATTCCTACCTTTGCTTCATGCCCATGATTTATTCGGCTATGTCGATGGTAGCACTCCCGCTCCACCGAAAACTCTTCCTCTCTCTCCTGAATCCTTATCTTCTGAAGTGCCTACTACCAACCCGGCTTATCTCACCTGGAGAAAGCAAGACCAAATTATTCTCTCTTGGATAATATCGTCCTTAACCGAGACTGCCTTGGCCCAGATTATCGGTCTCACTACCTCACATGCAGCTTGGAGCACTCTAGAACGCATTTATGCATCCCAATCACAAGCAAGAATAATGCAGCTCAAATATCAATTGCTTCAAATCAAGAGAGGGACCCTATCAATGGCTGAGTACCTTCAGCGAATCAAGAATCTAGTTGACAACCTTGCGGCTGCTGCAAACCCAGTCTCAGACTCAGATGTGATTCTGAGTATTTTGCGAGGACTCGGGCCTGAATATGAGTCGTTTGCGACGTCCATCACCACCAGACTTGAGCCATTGCCACTGGATGATTTCACTGGTATGCTGCTCAGCCAGGAAATCCTTCGTGACCAGCGTTCCACTCACCTCGACCTTCCAACGGTCGAAGCTAATGTTGCTGCCAAGAGTTCCAATACTTCTACGACTCGTGGTCGTGGCTATAGCAATTCAACTTCAAGGGGGCGTGGCTATAGGAACTACAACAATGCAGGCCGTAGCAGGAATTATCAACCAAATGCAACTCAAACCAATGCACAAGCAAGTGGCAGTCCGGGATGCCAAATATGCCACCGGACTAACCACACTGCAACCACCTGCTACAATCGATATAATCCAAATTATCATGCTCCAACTACACCAGCTCAAACCGAAGCCTTACTGGCCACTCCTACTTGCCACGTTCGATGGGGCATGGTACCCGACTCGGGTGCAACTCACCACATTACCTCGATATGGCTAACCTCGTGTTAGTTCTCCATACAGGAACCGACCAAGTAAGGGTCGGCAATGGGGCAGGTTTGCGAATACAAAACACGGCACTTCCCATATTGCATCTAATTTGAGAAATCTTTCATTAAATGACGTTTTACATGTGCCTCGCATCACTAAAAACCTATTATCAATGAGTAAATTTACAGCAGATAATGATGTTATACTGGAGTTTCACCCAAATTGCTGCTATGTGAAGGATCCGCGCACGGGGATCACTCTACTCAAAGGGCTGATTAAAGATGGGCTGTATCGTCTTCCTCATCCATCATCATCAAGTCTACAACCATCAATAAATATTGGAGAACGAGTTTCTAAGTCTGTGTGGCATGACAGATTAGGGCACCCTTCCTCCAAGTGCATGGATTTCTTACTTCAGCAGCATCCTCTACCAGTTCATGCATCTTCGGCTTCCCAATTTTGTGTTTCCTGTCAAATGGGAAAGGCCCATAAATTACCTTTTGCTACAAATAATTCGGTAGGGACCTACACCATCTCCTTCTAAGCATGGTTTTCAATATTATATTTCATTCATTGATGATTTTAGCAGATTCACATGGGTGTTTCCTATTATAGCACGCTCTGAAGCGTTATCTGTTTTCTTGCAATTCAATGCTCATATTGAGAATTTTTTCAAACATAAGCTAAAAATTTTTCAATCAGATGGAGCCAGAGAATATCAATCCTTTGACAAGTTTTTCAAAGCAAAAGGCATAGTTCACCAATATTCATGCCCTCATACATCGAACAAAATGGAAGGGCAGAACGAAAGCATAGTCATATTGTAGAAATGGGCCTCACTCTTATGGCCCGTAGCTCGGTTCCCCTAACCTTTTGGGATTCGGCTTTTGAGGCTGCAGACATTTCTCATCAATCGATTACCCACTCCAGTTTTGGGAAACAAGTCACCATTTCAGGTGTTGTTTGGCAAAGATCCCGATTATCTGTTGCTTCGCACCTTTGGTAGTGCTTGCTACCCATGGTGAGACCATACAATAAGCATAAGTTGCGTGCAGTCTTGCTCAATGTGTCTTCCTTGGATACGACAATAGTCACAAGGGGTACAAATGTTTTGACCCATCAATTGGGAGAACCTACATCTCTCACCATGTCACATTTGATGAAACATGCTTCCCTCTCGCCATCAAGGCTCAACTTCATAAACCACTTGGATCCAACACGGTGAACCCACTCATTGTCACCACTGACAACATCATTTCAACCAACCACCAAAATTCCATCTTACATTTACGAATTCCTTTAAACACCAAACCCAATATTCAACCCATTAGCAATCCTATCTACAACCAACCTACACCAGTAGACCACATGGCCCAACCACAAAACTCAGGCCCACCAACACTAAGTCCACCAAGCTCAAGTCCAACGACCCATAGTTCACCAAATCCAAGTCCACCAAACCCAAGTCCAACGAACCCACCACCAGCCCACCATTCAATGGTAACTCGGCTTGATGCAGGGTTATTAAACCGATTCAAAAGCTAAACCTACTTGCAACTAAGTATCCCATCACCACGGCCTACCTAGCTCAATCCCAACCCACAGAGACCGAACCCACATGCTACACAATGGCCAACAAAGAATCCAAGTGGAGACAAGCTATGAGTGAAGAGTTTGATGCCCTTTTAAAAAATGGCACATGGCAATTAGTAGCTCATCATCCATCAATGAATGTGGTTGGCAACAAGTGGGTGTACCGCATCAAGAGAAACTACGATGGATCAATTTCACGCTACAAAGCACGTCTTGTAGCAAAAGGCTTTCACCAAGGAAGGACTTGACTATTTTGACACATTCAGTCCGGTTGTTAAGCCAAATACAATTGGATTGTCTTTGTCGGTTGCAATATCCAATGGATGGGTGCTAAAACAACTTGATGTTCAAAATGCCTTTCTCAATGGGGCGTTAGAAGAAAAGGTTTACATGACTCGCCTCAAGGATTTGTAGACAAGGAGTTTCGAATCATGTGTGTCGGTTGAAGCGTGCACTATATGGGCTTAAACAAGCTCCTAAAGCATGGTCCACCGGACTAGGGCGTTTTGGTCTCCATTGGGTTCCATCATTCCTCTTCGGATATAGCACTCTATGTTCGCAGTCCCAACACCACCTTTGTTTATTTCTTGGTGTATGTGGATGACATAATTGTGACGGGCTCAAGCTTGCGGGTTGTGCAAGATTTAATTCGACAAGTTGGCATGGAATTTGCTATCAAAGAATTGGGAGACTTAACCTTCTTCCTTGGAATTGAGGCAGTCCGAAATTCAACAGGGCTACATCCGCTGAGACCAAGTACACCTTAGACCTTCTTCATCGGGCCAACATGGAAGCGGCTAAACCAATGCCCACACCGAGTTCTACGATTGCGCTAACTCCGAGGATCGGGGTAGGATTTGAGAATCCAAGCCTTTATAGGAGTATTGTGGGGGCATTGCGATTCCTAACCCTAACAAGACCGACATAGCTTTTTTCGGTCAATAGGGTATGTCGGTTCATGCACAGCCCTACCAATGAGCAGGCAGCAGTCAAAAGAATACTCCGATATCTCAAAGACACGGTAGACATGGGCATTCAACTCAAGCCGTCCAATACCCAACAACTCCATGCGTATACGAGGACGCGATGGGCAGTTGTCCATATGACAGCGCTCAACGAGTGGATATTGCATTTACTTGGGTGACAACTTGGTCTCTTGGAGCTCAGAAGCAACATATTGTAGCAAGGTCCTCCACGAGTCGGAGTATAAAGGGCTTGCCAACACAGCTGCAGAATTATTATGGCTGCGCCAACTCCTGTGTGATCTTGGAATACAATCCTCGGCACCGTCATCTCTGTGACAACATTGGCGCCACGTACCTAGCGGCCAACCCATTGTTCCATGCACGAACGAAACACATTGAGATTGACTACCACTTTGTGAGAGAGCAAGTGGCATCCAAACAACTATGTGTTCGGTTCATGCCTAGCCAAGATCAGCTTGCCGACGTACTAACAAAAGGGCTACCAGGACCATGGTTCAAATTATTGAGAGCCAAGCTCACCGCCGTGCCCGGCCGATTCGCTTGAGGGGGTGTGTAAACGGCAATCCAAAGATTCAAAATTCAAATATTTTGAATAAGTCAGTGGACGTTGGAGAGGTCCCATCATCTAAGAGTTATCTTAATCCTACAAAGTAGGAGTTTGTTAAGTGTAATTCAAACTAAGATACGTGTACTTGTATTACTAAACCGTTGGAGATAAACAATATATCTACACCACCCTATCACATAAAATGATAAGGTGAAACACTTTCAAATTCAAACTTGATCTTTATCTCCTTCTTTATCTCAGCCTAATCGTTGTAACTCGAGGAATACCCAAATTGATACAAAACCCTCACTCTCCCCAGGCCCAGACCACCGCCTCATCCACAGATCTTAAAGAGAGAAAGAATAGTCCATGGACTTTTTTTTTTCTGAAGCTTTTGCCAGCTATAACGATTTCTTATCAGGAGAAAAAACCAAAGATTAACTAGAGGATCCCTTTGCTGCCCCCATTGTTTTTCTTCTTTCTAATTCGATCTTGCAAAATTGTCTCGTGAAAAGCTGGAAAAATTCTTCATATTGCTAGAAACCCTGCTTCCAGATCTGGTTTTAGAATCTGTTTTGATGGCGATTTTGGAAGAAGCCGTTTCAGGAAGGAGAATGGGGCAGAGCTTGACCATCAGTCAACCAGAATCACTCACTGTCAAAAAAATAGAAAAATTGAAGTAGCTATGAGGAAGAACAGTATGAGAAAAACTTGTTTTTTCAGGGTATTTTTGGTATCTTGAAATTTCAGGAGAGAAGGGGAGGTGAAAGTTTGCTTTATTTGGGTACATAGAAAAGGTCTTCAAAGGAGAGTGGGAAATTATTAGGTACCTGGTATAAGGAAAAAAAATTACCCCTAAATTTTTTTCTGCCAAATGATTGGATGGTCAGGTACTCACTCAGGTCCCAAAAAAAATAAAATAAAATAAAATTTTGTGCAGTGTCAAAGCTGCAGTCAAATCAATAATAATACCTCTGAGAAACTGGAAAGGAAACAAGCTTGAGAACATGACAAACAATATCCAAACATTCTACCTTCAGGCACAAATTTGTAGTAATCCTAGAACTGTAACCATATAGTACAGTTCGTAGCAAAATACACCAATAAGATCCAGCAAGAACAAGCATCCTTATTGAAGAACCCGTACTGTGACTTGATTATTGAGACAAAAGCTTCTGTTCTTCACAAGGGCAGCATGCATTGCCTGGGTCTGTGATGGAAAGTTCACCAGTGCCAACCGGATAGGATCTGGGAATGCTGGCCTGCAGTGAAATTCAAGGAGAGTTGTGCGAGACATGCCCATAGCAAGAGAATTGAAAGCCTTAACAGTTGATGGCAATTACAAATCACTTAGAGCCATACCTAACAAACATCTGGAGGCTAGAAGCATCAAAATCACAACCAGACAGGAACCGCTCTACATCCTCTGGAAGTGCATTGCGAGGAAGTCCTTGCAGTAATGCCTGACATAAACAAACAATAATAAGACACCATCATATATAACAACAATAATGACCATCATATTCATGTGTAACTTTGAATGAACCATTTTTATTGTCCATTAGGATTACTCAAAAAATCCCACTAGCAGCAATTCTATAAACAAGTTTATGCAATGTGTTTTCAGTTTATTGTTGTGCAAAAGAAGTTTTTAAGCACCCAACTAGTCAGTAGATCAACAGGGGTTCTTCTGCTGACTTGTTGTAGAACTATTGTTGTTCGGAACAGTCCAATTTGTTGTAGAACTATTGTCGTTCAGAACAGTCCAACCTGATTAGCCTATCAAATATGGAGCTGTTCCTACTTCAGTTTAGCAAAGCCTTCAAGCACCCAACAGAAGGTTTTGAACTTTGAGTCTCAGCAATCCATCGATACGAAGTTTTCCAAGATAGGTCCTACAGAGAGTGAAATAGCAATGGAGGATTTGTGTACTTGACTGCAAGCAGTTAGAATAACTGAATAAGGCTTAGTTGAGTTGAAAGTGCCAACTTTCCCATATAGGATATGTATATAGAATAACCTTGTTCACCTATAGACTTCAATAGCTTGAAATCCTCCGAAGAAAATAGGAAGATGGATAGGGACTCATTAAGTAATATGTGTCAAACGGATGGGAAATAGTACCAACTTTTTCAGTCAATCTGGTTTAGTGAAGACACCCATCAGAAAAAGAGAAGGGTTGGGGGGAGTGGTTTGCGAAGACACTACAGAAACATCTCTTGAGACTTTTTATCTGTGCTGGACATATCCTCTAGATATCCTCAACAAGTAGTTGTTTTAATACTCACATCTCCTCCAGTAAAAGGGGAAAGCTCCATTGGAGATTGATAAAAAATAATAAATAAGAAACCAAGTACAAGATAACAAGGGTCAGAAAGGACCGCTTAACTCAAGGGTAAAAAAGAACCGCTAAACTCTGGGGTCACTTGGGGACTCACTCAACCACAAAGGACCGCAAAGTCAAATAGGGACTCACTCAACCCAAGAGTGGGACTCACCCACCACAAGAGGTTACATTATAATCAAATCCTTCTCTTTTTTTCTACACTTCACAATACAAATATATATAGGGAAGGGGGAAATAACCGTTGGAAAAGAACCGTTGAAATATAGCCGTCATAGTTGTCAAGGCGCCTAGGCGAACCAAGGTGACACCAGAAAACAAGGCGAGAGAAAGGCGCCTGGACACCTAGGCGATGCCTTGACAACTATGATAGCTGCTGAAATAAAGCCATTGGAAAAGAGCCATTACAGTATAGGCGTTGGAAACAGCTTGGAAAGAGTGCATGGGAGAAAGTGGAGTGGCTAATAAATGTATGATAATGACTACATCAGAGATTCACCCCAATAGAGAAGCATCTTTGGAGATTCACCCTGATGGAGATCCCATGGAATATTTGGGAGGGAGCCAAATAATAGAATTTTCCACTTTAATTTACAAGGGAACTCCAAGATATTTGTGTAATTATCATATTATGTGCAGCTCTTTAGGTGACCATCTATGATGTAGTCCATGGGTATCACAAATGGTGAGAGGTAGTCATTCTCTCTGATATGGAAATCATTTTCCATGAGTGGGCACCCCCTTAATGGAGTACTCTGCAATCACAAAGAGAAGCATTGTTGGCTTATTCTGGTTCTATTGGCAAAAAGGATTCAAATATAGTTGAATTGAAGTCCATCATTCAAGGTCTAAATATTTTCTCTACGCTGGCATGGACCAGCATGATTATGGAAGGACAGTTATTGCTGACCATTAGCTGGCTTTCCATGAGTTCAAGGGCCCAAATGGCATTCTCACACCCCATTGGAACAGCCAGATTTCTAGATACTCATAGGAATATCTTGTTTCTAAGGTTTCCTCAACATTTGCCTTGATTGTGGATTTCATTATCCAGGGAAGGAGCTGCAGCAAAAAAAAATTTATGGGACTTATGGACATGATATGATGCTGAGGCTGGGGTTTTGATGTGTTCTTTTCTGCATATACTCATATAGTTAATGTATGATTGTATGTGTTGATCTTCTGCCTTTTTCCGGCACTGTAATCCATTCTCTTTTGGAAAATAGAATCACTATTCGTCAAAGAAGATATAGGGATTTGGGTCGTAAGACGAGGTGAAAACAATGACTATGCAGTTGCACTAACGTCGTCTCTGCCATTCTCTTGCTCACATACTCTTGGGAGGTTCTTGGATACTACAGCGCGACGTCTCCCTTTGAAGGTGTGTCACATTCTTCTTGGACAATCATGGCTATTTAATAAGAAGGCACAACATTGTGGGTATGCGAATGCCTACTCTTCCAAGCAAGGCGGCAAAGAAATGAAGATTCTTCTAGCCAAAGGGAGATGAAGCTCAAGAAGGTAGTGGGTTCTTTTCTCCTCCAACGAGTTGACTTAGATGACATTCATGGCCCCATCCAAACTCGACAGAGTCAAGTTCTTTTTCGAGGAGGAGAGTTGATGCACTAGCGTTGACATGATTGGACCAGCATGATCCGTTGTGGAAGCCCAAGCCAAGAAAAAACCGGTCCACCCCAACTTTTTTGTCCAAAGGGGTTTGGTAGATATTTATTTTATTTATTGGGATACATAACATGTAATTTTTTATTTTAGTGGGTAGATTAAATAGGAGATAGCAACGTAGTATTTAGTTTCCTATTTGTTTTGAGTTCCCAACATAGAATAGCTTTCTTTTTCAGTTGGGTTTCTTCTTTTATATATACATGCAGTGTCGATGGAGAGATTGGATAGACTGAATACAAAGATTGGTGTTTGATGTGTTGTTGTTGCATGTGTGTGCTGGTGAGAACTATTCTGTGGTCAATTGCTCCTCGTGCCATCTCTCCTTCTAGTTTCATAGCTGAATACCTGGTCTAATTCCAGGTTTCATCTCTTCGCTAATTTCTCTTCCATTCTTATTAACTAATCCCTATTCTGTTTCTCTGCTCCCTTACCCTCTTGTCCTCTCTGTCGTTATTCTGTTTTAGTGACAGTGTGGAACTAGTAAGAGAGAACTCAATCTCTCTCCAATCCTTTCCTTTCTTACTGAAACTTGGGGTGTGAAATCTTCCCCCCTGGACGACCAAAGCCCTAGAACCTGAGCCCCTAACACTACCCCAATCGTGATATATAACCAGAACTCAGACCTTGGTTCTGATCTCTCCGCCAATCACTGTTTCAATTGATTACAATGAGTCTTCAAGATGCTGATTCACTGGTTTGTTTGTTAGCAACATACCTCTGGATTTTCGAGTCCATCCGACTCTAATTGGGTGAAATCGATCAACAGAAACCAACCCTGGTTTCTCCATCTTCCTCTTCTCTTATCAGAGGTTGAAGACAACTTCTCGTATTCCCTCCTCTTTGATATAATTACCTTTATTTCTTGTTTCCCAAAACTGCCCTTCCATTCTTCCTTATTTCTAGCCTATCCCTTATTTATTTGTATTCCTAGTTTGCTCTCTATCTTTATTTCTTAATCCCTATTCTGCCTCTCCCTATTCTTATACCTCAACAGCCCTTCAATATATATTTTTTTTTACTAAATTTCCACACCCTATGAGCAAGCGTGGGAGGCCCATAAGGTGTTGGTGGTAG
The DNA here is from genome assembly GCF_018873765.1 of Telopea speciosissima. Taxonomy (NCBI): domain Eukaryota; kingdom Viridiplantae; phylum Streptophyta; class Magnoliopsida; order Proteales; family Proteaceae; genus Telopea; species Telopea speciosissima. The sequence continues at coordinate 12,160,467 of NC_057916.1, forward strand.
TCCAATGGGCTGAAAATGACCTTTCGGTAGTTATATTATAAGGTGAGCCTTTTATTTTTTTTTGGATTTCATTGTAACAGGCCTAATTTATAAGACCATAAAGTGGGGATAAAGTTAGTATACGGTATTGGTAGTTAAGTGTCTGAGTAGACTAGAATATTTTACTAGTTAGATAGAGTTCTGTTTTGAGTTTATTTACTTTATTATGTCGAGTGATTAGGAGTCATGTTATAAGTCAGTTAAAAAAATTTCTAATGTCTTTATATATGTAATGCACCACCATCAATTAGAAATGATTTGAGTAAAGAATGAGTTTTTTTTAAGAGTTTTGGTGCTGTTAAGTGGTGCATATGGGATTGGTATCCCAAACCTAATTTCTTGTCTTCTTTTCTCCTCTCTTCTTCCACATGTTTTCTCTTTTCTTTCTCCCAAGAAGATCGATCTCATCTCTTTTCCCTCCCATTCCATCAATCTTATTTCTTCCCTTAACAACATAATTGCTTCCTTTATCTCAAATCTGATCACAGATTTGATCATTGGGCTTGCTTGCATCTGAGATCTATAATCCGGATTTTCAGATTGCATTAGCCCCCTCTTCCCAAAAAGAAGAAGAGGAAAATAGAGAAACCACTCAGATAGATATCATAATTCATAACGGCACATACTTACAGAGGAATTAATCAGAAACCAATATGAATCTATAGGGACAGCTCAATGAGTTTTCAACTACATGACAATGTCATCCTGACATTCTAAAATCTGGTCTAAAACTTTAAATCCTAATACAGCTGCAAGCTCATATCAGTAACCAGGTCTGTCATAAATAGTCAATCACCACAAATGAGAACAATCAACAGATATAAAACAAGAATCCCTATCAATTCCAGAGTGTCAACTTTCCCAAACAGGATACAAATATTTCTCCATAAATATATGTAAACAACTATTGGCCAGAACTACGAATAAACCTTGTCCAACATTTTTTTTTTTGGGGGGGGGGATGATTAACAAAATTTTATCCAAACAATCAGAACAGAAAGTACAATAAAAAGAAGAGCAGGACCATTGTCAAGAAACAAATAAAAGGGCAATACATGAGCTGATAAATCTTGTCCAACTAGATTTCATTCCTAACTACAAGAACAAGTAACTCTAGTGCCGCAAAAGTATAATAAACACTCCCAGAAAAAGGTGACAGTTATCTCCAATGTCAAGTTAAAAGAATAACAGATAGAAACAAGTATGTGACTCAGAAAATTATCTACTTACAACTTTTCCATCATATGCTGTGAGCAAATCCCATTGGCTACGATCTGCCTGAAACCCAAGACATCAAGTCCATCAGCACATGCAAAACGTATGCACGATAAAACTGCGATATTACAAATCAAGCCTTGGAAAGTCTTAAGTGGAATTACCTTATCCAGCCTGTACAGCCTTCCCTTCCTACCAATCGACCGTATAGCAGAGTCAAAAACAGCTCGCGAGGGAAACTGAACCATCCTGCTTGCCACAAGCAAATAAATGGAAAACTGGAATGGGCTTTTCTCATACATGCCATTGAATCAAAGACAAGGAAAAATAGAAACTATCCAAGAAATTTCACATACTTCCAGCAGAATACCAAAGATAAGAAAATAAGTGCATACTCTGCCATCATTTAATTAGGACATGTTTTCAACCAATATTGTTCAATCGAAAACCTAACTTAGGGAGAACGGATTGACTATCTAACTTGTAAGTATGCGGTTGACTTATGCACTAAATGATTTTTTAAATTCCTTTTTATTTTTACTAATCAATCCTAAAGTTCAACTAACAGACTTTAAATCAGAAATCCACATTTAAAACGTAATGAAAATTAATGCAATGCGAACATTACACAGAGGTTGGAGAATAAGCCCGGTTGTATTCGAATTTAATATCCTGTGGCGTCAAATTACACCCTTCCAACAAATTGATAATATCGGTCTTGATTGTGTTTCTTGGAGAGCCAACTAGTCTTCCAAAGACCATACCTGGATACCAAAACAAACGGTAAGCGTACTGATAGTAATCAAAATTGAGATATGAAAGGTAGCTAGATTATCTAAATAGATGACTTCTTAATTACATTTATTTAAGTAAAAAATGGATAAACCAAGAGGATTGAATTTTGTATTGGGGTTTCTAATTCTCATAACCAAGTTGTACAGAGGGGAATTCAAAAATAGAATTATACATAAATAAATATAAACAGAGAAAATTTAAACCCTAAACCCTAGTAGAATGTATTGGTTCAGAGTAATACCGCTGCTTGAGCGCTGAAGAAATGGATCAATGGATGGCTCCTTCTTCGGCTCTTCAGATTCACTGGAAAAATGTCTCGGCGTTTCCCATAGAAGAACCTGAAGGCCTTCTTGATTTGGTTTACCATTGTGGAGCGAAGCGCTCAATCTCATCACATTTCTACTCAATGAATACATCTTCTACGCCCCTCTAGCTGAGATTCTGAGTGTTCTGTTCGGGAAACAAGCGAGGACTCACGATCTTCTAAGCTGCGACGTTGGGCGTAAGGTTCGTTCCAGTGCGACCGTGCGAGGTTTAGGGCTTTAGGCTTTCGTGGGTGACTGGTCTTGGGCCTTTTGTTTATCATGAATTCCCCAAGAGATGATAAATAAGACTTCCATTTTCATGCCCAAGAAGAAGAAGAAGAAAGAAAGTTTATTAACTGGGTTGCTGATTAGGCTTGGATTTAAGGACGGCCCAGTCCAAAGTTTATAAGCCCAATTCAGAGAGGCTCTTTGTGGTTAGATGTAATATAAAGTTGGGAGAGACTGTTCTCTGGGCAAGCGGCATAGAGGAGCGCAACAATGAGGTGCAATGGAATGGTTTCATACGTAGTAGGGTAGCAAGGTCATTTCATGTGAGAGAGAAAGAGAGAGAAAGAGCATAACCACCCCTGGTGGCTAGGAGAACCTTTTTCTCTATAAAATTAAAACAAAATAAAGAGGAAAAAATGTTGTCTGGCAGTGCCCCCTATGTCCTCTTATATGGGGCAGTGAAATGATCAACCCGCCTCTACCCTTGGATGCCGTGTGCGTGCTCCCATTGGCCCCCATGCTAGTGCAAGGACCATGCAACTTGGCAGCAAACCCCTTCCCCAAATAGAGAGAGAGAGAGAGAGAGAGAGAGAGAGCTAATGTAGCCTCCCCTGGTGGTTGGGAGAACCATTTTCTCCATAAAGTTGAAACAAAATAAAGAGGAAAAAACGCTGCCCGGCAATGCCCCTCCATGTCCTCTTACTGTTGAAACAATATGTCGATAGCTCTAGTAAACTAAATTCACATCAAAGCTACAATGTAAATATAAGCTCAGGCCGGGCCCAATCCCCAAAAGCTTTTTAGCCACACCAAAATTGGGGCATGGAGGCCAGAATCAGGTTGGGCTGAACCTCATTCCGGCTGATTCCACACCCAATTCTAGCTAATCCATATATAGATTCTAAGGTTAGAGCAGATTATGATTGATTCAGAACCAATTCAGCTCAATTCGAATCGGCTAGACCCAATCTAGATCCCAATTCCAAGTTTTGAACCCTTGATTGCACCAGAAACTATATTTTCGGGATCGAACTGCTGAGGGACATGCATACACAGTCTTACCCCCACTTTTTATGAAGAAGTTGTTTCTTTGTTTGGACCCACAGACCACTAAATTGCAATAGAGTAATCTTACCATTGTGTCGAGGCCCGCCAGGGGTTAGGTTCTGTTTTATAAATGATAAATGATTGCAAAAAACAAAAAAGGTAAAGTTGGGAGGGGATGGGAATGCCTTTGCAAGCTCAACCTTGTATGGATGGGGGCAATGGTGATATTGAACCGGTAGAGCATACATAGCCAATAATAATCGGATGGGTGAGCATACATAGCCAAAGAGGGTGGAATAAGCCCCCTTTGTTAGGATGGGTACGGTAGAACTGGATGAAAACAAAAGGCATTGACATGGTTGAAAGACTTGAATTCACCGCCCCATCCACTTCCTCCATTAAAGCTAAACTATTAAAGTTTCGCAACTATTAGGATAACTACAGATAGCCCTCCTCTTAGACCCACAGAAAAAAGGTCCAAATCCATGTGGGTAGTGCGGTGGGGGAAAGGAGACCTAAGATATAAGATATAAGAGAGAGAGAGAGAGAGAGAGAGAGAGCTTTGTTGAGGCAAGTTGACTTCTATCAATTTATCAGCCACCAAGCTTCTATTACCAAAAAAAACTTTCTCAGCCAAGCCGGACTATAATGTGTTGATAGCCAATGACCATGGGTCCATGACTACTGTATCACTGTATTCGATCTCTTAGAATTACATCTTGTATCGGTTCCGATAATGTTAAAACCCGTACCGGTTTATGGGTGTTTCTTCCGCTAGGATTATATATATGTTACATTATTCCAAAAGGAAGAATCCTAACGACTCATTCTCTACCGTGGACAATGGGTTCGGCCAAACCACATTAAATCCTTATCATCATTGTTTTCAAGGTTTTAGGAATTGATATTGAACCGGATGTATCGGCTGATCCATATTGGTACCGGTCATTCTTGATATCGATACCTAACCAATACACTGTTGGTGATTCAGCTTGAACCTAGATTTTTTGTACAAAAGATAGAGGTGTCAACGGGCCGGGCTGGGCTTGTTCTAAACCCTAACCCAACCCTAGGAGCCTTAATCTAAACCCAAGCCCAGCCCGATCCTGTCCGGACCAAGCATATCTTCAACCCAGCCCGATCCTAACAGCGTTTTCTCAAGCCCTGCCCGGCTCTGATTGACCCTGGATAGTGGTACTAACAAAGCCCAACCTATATAAAAACATACATTTTTTTACAGAGATGTTGTTTCCATCCTCGAACTCGTGATCATTTAGTTATAATAGAGGAAACCTTGACCGTTGATCTTGTCCCAAAACCCTAGAATCAGCCCATGTAGAACAACCAGAATCAAGATTGGTTCCCATCAGAGGTCCCAACAAGGAATCCTCTGTATGCTTTATACCTAATTTCCTATTAATAAGCAACAGAGATTGGGGAAAGAGATACTGGGTATAGTCACCTGTTCTAGAAACTAACATGTACATGTCAAAGGCCCAGGGCCCGGTATTTACTTTCTTATTCAGATGTGTCACAGTTAGTGTAATCTTCTCTTTGAGGTGATTACTCAAACATGAAGAAGACGACTTCTATTGTGGTTCATATATGATTAGTTCTATTTCCAACATTAATTTGTAATGGTTTCTGTTACTTCATTACATCTATCTATCTATCTATCTCTATCAAAATTTTCAAGATCCCACCACAAGAGAAGGTCGTCTACTACCTTGATCACTCTATACTACTCTTAACAGAAGGACCATTGACAGGGACAATATTTGGACGCACGACCAGAATACAGGGTTCAAGATTTGGGTCCCATTTGGAAGATTTCCAGAAGTCAAAACTCAATTGCACTTCAGAATCTGATAATGTGATCAGACTCACACTCTCTCAACCCTAGAAACAGTAGGGATGTCAAATGGTCGGTTTGGTTTGGTTTGGTTTCGGTCTGGTTGGATTTGGTCAAACAGAAACTAGTCCAATAAGAGAAGGTTTGGTTTCTGTTTATTTTAGTTTTTTCTTATCGGGCTTCTATTGGTTTGCTATCGGGCTCAGTCTGGTTTGGTTTCGATTTACCATGTTATATATTAAAAGTATGGAAAAAACATGGGTTTTCCTTCTGGTTTTTTTGGGTTTGCATCGGTTTTTATTGGTTTAGGTCTGGTTTACAGTGCGGTATGCTTTTCAACTAGTGTCATAATACCCGAAACTGAAGCCGAACAGATACCTTATCTGTTCGATTTTGGTTTGTTCAATCGATTTAAGGTTTGAGACCTCTAATAAACCCAATATAGATCGGCTGCTCCGTAATGACCCTGCAGAATCAAAATCAGGCTCAGCCGATTCAATTGATCTCATTCCAATTCTTAAAACCCTTCTCGCAATCACCCTCCAACTTTCTAATTTTCTTTTCTTTAGATCATCAGATAGTATAGCTCTGTTTTAGGAGATAAGGTTTCAATCTTCATTATATCATTCTTACAGGTAAGTTTTGTTAATGCAAAAACCAAGAAACACGAAGAAAAAGCACATAGCAAAGATGATGCATTCAACATGGTTCACACATCAATATGATGTGCTACATCCACGGGCAAAACTGAAAATGATTCAATATATAATGGAAGAAAATACAACAGAGATCTCTTAAGAACACCCAAAGGCCGGTCGGCAAGAACTCTATTCTCAAAACCCTAACACGAAAAACCCCTAAATCTTACTTCTCACTTTTAGTTACACAAGAAGTCAATAAGACAAATAAATACTCCTGCAAATTGGGTTGATCCATTGGGTCAGATCGTACTATACCCCCGCTATCAGCCCAACCCCTCAGAAAAATCTCATTTAAATCACAACCAAAAAAATTGAAGTAAACCAACATTCGAAACAGGTACAAAAATTCATTCACCCCATTCCCCAAGAAGAGAAGAGGTTTTCTCAAGTAGTTTATGCCCTTAGCATTAATCCTTGTCCCTCTATTAGTACCTGAGGAATTTGGGGGACAAAAGTTCAATTTCAAAAGTTGCCATTATTAATGGAAAACTTTTTCTTTGTCTTGAACCCTTAGTAGGTTAGGGACTAGGGGGGGGGGGGAGATTAGTTCCGAACCTATTGTCTGTGATGATATGGTCAAACACTACCAATTTCTAACATGAGATACAACTCTCTTCATGTCCATATGTGAGAGAGGAAGAAACACAGCAAATGAAAAGAATATAAACCTAACACTCTATCAAGGAGGATCTGGGTTAGTTCTCATTGCATTGTATTTCCTCTGAAAACTGGTACATATTGGAGCTCTCTTACTTTTATATTTTTTTTGCATATGTGGGTAGAGGTGTTTATCGGTCTGATTCGGTTAAAACGTTTGGTTATCTGGTTTGAATTCTGTTTCGTTCAACTTGAATCTAACTCCATAAGTTCTATAATAGCATTGAGAACGATAAAGTTTACAAAATTATTAGAATATTTAAAGGCTTAAATTACAATTAACATATTTAACGTCATAGAAATACAGCAAAAACATAAATTCTCAAAATCAAATAATTTTTACCAATGTAATGTTTCGGATTTATTCCGATTCATTTTCTATTCAATATATGATTTTATTCGGTTTAGTGGTTTTTCATGGGTTTCGAATAGACAGTTTTTTTTTGTTTTTTGTTTTTTTTTTATTTCACAACCAAGTCGAACAAAATATTAATAGTCAAAAGCCAAAATCGAATCGATTTATTTCGATTTTCTGGTTTTCAGTTTTGGTTCAGATGATTATTTGTTAATTATATGGCCTTTTTATTAACTACAAGTAGGGCTACAACAAGGTCGGGTTGGGCCGGGCTTTATAGAACCCTAGCCCAACCCTAAGTCCCCTTAGCTGGGCTCAGGCCCGACCTGACCCCGATTCAGGGCCAGAAAAATCCAACCCTGATTGGCCCTGATCATGGGGAGGGGGAAAGAAATGCATGGGCTGGAATGGGCCGAGGAGAACATTATCAATTTTACATAAAATAATACTATAATAAAATGTATTATATCACTTATTGTCTTCATATATATTATATTATATAAAAAAATGTGGGCGACGTTTAAAATTTATAATGTATATATTATATCAACAACCTATATTTTATAGTATAACTTAAATCAGGGTCGGGCTAGGCCAAGCTTAGCCCGAGGCCTCAACCCTAATCCAACCCGACCCTGACTCAGGGCCAGAAATTTTCAATCCTGACCCATCCTCAAGGCCAAATATCTCAGCCCATACCCTATTCAGGCTCAGGACGAGCTAGGGTGCGTTCGGATCGACAGGGCCAAACTTGCACCCCTAACTACAACTCAAACAAAGTAAAGCTAATGAGGTGAAAAATAATAAAAACTTAGGAGCATATGAAGCCAAGATGATGCATATCAAAATATATGAGTCATCAACATCAGAAAGTTCATTGTTGACTAACTAATTGAAGAAGAATGTTAGGGTATGGGATTCTAAACTTTTTTGCCATTTTTAGAAAACCCATTAGCTAGCTGATGTTCTATCTATCTATTCAAATTCCTTGTTTCATATTCAAATGCTTCTGCAAACTAATAATAAGATACCCACTCAGCCACTCCTCCTTAGTGGTGAGAGTCGTGAGACTATCTTGGTTGGGTCACCCACCTCATTTCGCTATCTTTGTAGGCATAATAAGCTCTCTACTTTTCTTTTTTTTTCAATTTGAAAAAACAAGAACTCATTTCCCAATCCATTCCCCCACTTTCTTTTCTTGATATGCTCCACATAGGGAAATTAAGGCATCATTGCCTACTAAAGCCTATATAGCTTTGCATTATTATGAATTGCCTAGGAAAAAATTTTGTTAGAATGTTGGAATAACAATTTTTTTTTTTTTGGAGAAAATTTTCCTCCATCCATAGAGGACGGTTCACCCGCCATCCTAGAGTTTACAAACCCCTATGGGTCTTTAGTATGTTTCCAAAATGCCATTTGTTTGTTTAGAGGGGAAGTTGGGGTGGTATTGTTGGAAAGATGGGATCCACATATTGATGGGGGTTTTATTGGGATAAAAATGTTGAGGTAAAGGTACTTTTCCCATGAACAGTTGGACTTAGCTTTCCTCCAGTCGTGGCGGGAGCTGGGCCATCCAACCCAGCCAAAATATGGGGTTTGGTCATTTCATAAGTGGGGCCCACTTGTGAAATGGCCCAAACACCTCTGGTTTGGCTGGGCTAGATCCTCCAGCTCCCGTCACGGCTGGAGGAGAGCCCAATTCTGAATAGTAACCAAAGTTCTACCAATTTGGTGGGATTTTGGATAATAAAAGAGTGATATTTTGAATATCACGTCAGCAGACAAAGCAATTAATGATGTCTCCTAAGCTTTTGTAAGTTCGCCACCCCAAATTAACCAAACAAGATTTGGGTGGGATTTTGAAATATCACGTCAACATTTTCCTACCCCAATTCTCCCACCCACCTAAATCCCCTCTAAACAAACGGGGCCTAACTGATTCTAGTGATTATTGCTTTCTCAATAATGTTTACAAACCCATGGTAATTTTTTTCCTGTCATGTTAATTTTTTATTTTGAAAAAAAATAAAGGAATAATGCATTCAAATTAGTGGGTACCACACTACCACTGACTGGTTCAACCAAAGAAAAGAGTGACTCAACCTATTAATTGTGGTCCAAACCCTGATTCCAAATTTAGGATTTGGGTAGTTGTTATCTTGTTATAAATCACATTTTAGAGAAGAATGTTTGACCACTTGAAGGATTAAGCCAATTAGTAGATCCATAACTTTAATTGTTGCTTACCTAATTAAGTTAAAAAGAAAAGTCCTATTACAAACAGTAGAAAGATCAAATCTCCTGGTTAATATTAGCCATTGCCTGAAAAAGTCCTATTCGATGAGGATTAATTAGGGTCGTTAATTAATTTGGTACCTAGAAATTAATCAGATTATCTAATGGACATAATGACTCCATTCAGGAGATTATTGGATCAGCTCCATATCATTAAAGAAAGATCTTGTTCGTGTTTATGTTTATGATAAATCCGAAGTTACTGTAAAGGATAAATAAGAACAACATGCATACTTATTCACTCTTAGTAGTTTTCTTATACTAATTTTATTCTTTTAGGTAGAAGGTTCTGTGCACGGACGTGCATGGTATTCTATCATGCATTAAACCGTTGGATGAAGTGAGGGGTTGTGTACTGTATACGATTGTGTCCATTCAATGGTTGAAAGTACAACTATGCATTATGCACGGCCATGCGAGAATCTCTCCCTTTTCTTCGAGTTATTCTTATTGTTCTTCATCGACATACGCTGGTGCAAGGTATACATGTCCTTTATGTTTCTTTATTTGTTTCACTGTATTCTAGTTATTCATACAGAGATCTTGGAATGGAGTTTTGTTGAAACCCATGGAATTTCTAACATAATGAACACTAAGGTTGTGTTTGATAAGCGTTATTGGAATAAATTCTAGGTCTGGAATGCATTTTAAAACCCTGTTCTCTCTATTTTCTCACTTCAAAAATACATTTTAGACCTAAAATCTATTCCAAGAATACACACCAAACACAACCTAAATTGCTTAAACCAGAAGACCAGTGAGGTCTCCAACCACACAAACTTATTCCTCTTGTGATGAGTTCAAGTTGGTTGTTGGATACTTAGTACAAGTTGGTAATCATATGGATCCAGATCCTCTACTGTTGAGCTGTCCGGTAGGATCATGCTGCCTAGACACGATGCTACGCGCAATGCCCACCTTACCCCTGCCCGAGCGCCTTGCCCGAATGGGAGTAAGGCGGTCATTGCGCACAGCACTGTGTCTGGGCAACACAATCCTGTCGGACAGCTCGACAATAGAGGATCCAAATTGTAATCATATAGCTATTCCTTTTGTGATGAGTTCAAGTTGGCTACTGAAAGAGTGAAAGACTATACAAGATGATGGATCATGTAGTGTGGGTGTTATGTCAATGATCAAAAAATATAGTTCTAAAGGACCCCCTCTAACTCGATCAAGTAAGTGGTCTTAAGAGAACCTATTATATTTTCCACTAGTATTTTTCTTCTTTATTGAAAGATACAATAAAGCTTATCATTCATGAAAGCCATGAAACCAAATTTCTCTCCACTATCAAGATTTAAGATTGTTTTTATAAGTCAAGATTGATTTCAATTTAGAATAGGGCTGGCCTGCATTAATTCAATAGCTACATAGCAACTATTGTTGGTCCCCCACAATCAAGTGAATTGTCTAATAAAGTTTGAGTCAATTTAATCTGCTTTTTTTTTTTTTTTTTTTTTTTTGGTAAATTAACATCTTAGTGTTTGTGTATCTTATGATGAAGTGATGATAATCATGGATTAATTCTCATTTTTTTAATGTTTGTTTCATATCATTAAAATAAAAATAACCTTAATCATCCCTAACCCAATAGGTATGGTTGGATTATATGCTCCTCACATGGGTAGGTTTTAAACTATCCAAAAGTAATAAACATGTGTTTTATTAAAATACAAAAAAGAGGAAAGGTTGTCTGAGCTATCAAGGAAGGATATGCTAATATCTTCTCTCTTTATCTCTCTCATTTTCACATGAAATGATCTTGCTGTCCTTCTATGTATGAATCCATTTTCGATCTCACTTCATTGGTGAATTCCACTAAGTTATTTGTTCAAAAAACCCTTTCTGAACAAACGGGGTAGTTTATGCCCCTTCACAATGATTTTTTCATTATTTTTCTCTCAAAAAAATTAATAATATAAAACTATATGACAAAGCATAGACTATACGCTAATGTTCTATTGTCCTCTCACATAGTTTTTTTTTTATTATTGTTTTCACTGTCCTACCCTTCATGTGGGTCTCACATGAATTATACCGCTTCCCATGCCGTCATTGATGTGTCATGAGAGATTCCCATACACTAGCGCCATGAGGAAGCCTCTCTCTCTTGGTTCCAAGCATAGGATCTCAACTAGCTAATGACTCCCTCCCCCTTTCTTATCTCTGGATTTTAATCCTCTCCAATTCCTAAAAGTGTACAGTGCGACAGTTCCAGGTGAAGATGTCTGACACCTGACAACTCAGACATCCAACGGTCCGAACTCAATGACATCTTTTTCTTTCTTTCTTTCTTCTCGAGCTCGGCACCGTTGAATGTCTAAGCTGCCAAGTATCAACATCTCCACCCCAAACTGCCTCACTTCACATTTTTAAGGAATTGGAGATGATTATTTTCTCCTCTTATTTCATGACCAATGTAATTTTGCCCCCTCGTTTAGAGCACTGTTAATACAATGCTCTAACCTAAAAAAAAAAAAAAAGGGAATAAGTGGTGGGGTTGTATTGTCCTCCGTCCTCCCAGCAGGTATTGCAAGTTGGGGATGAATCAATGTCTTATTTTAATAAGACTGGAAATGTACAAAACTGCATATATTCATATATATATTGGACCACATTGAAAGTGTAACCCCATCGTTTTTTGACCGAACCAAATAGGCAATTACCCATTAATTTAACTACACATGATCCCATGATTTGTTAAATATAATTTCTTAAAGGTCCTTTTGTCTTTAGTTTTATTAATTAGTAATATATGAAATTTCCCTTTGTTCCCCCCAACAAATTCCAAATGGATAGGAGCATTAGCTTTTAGGAGAGACAAGAGAAAGAGGGGTAGAATATAAATACATTTTCCATAAATGGGTCGGGTTAGTCCACTAACCGCCTTGATCCATTTCAGTTAGGGTAATAAAAAGAAGAGGGTATCGATCCATTGATCAATTGGAAAAATTAAGGTTGTGTTTGATATGCATTTTCCTAATAATTTTTGGTGAAGAATGTTTTCTTAAATGAGAAAATAGAAAAGAATCAGGTTTTAAAAATGTTTTAGACCCTAAATCTATTCCAAAAAATGCATATAAACACAACCCGATAGTAAGGAAATCAGGTTATGCATTTTGGATCTGGATCAGGTTTCACCGACCCAGCGGTTTGCGTTTTGGAATTTGGATAGTATATAGTTAAAGGGGAGGGTTTCCATGTACGACCAGTGTAAGTCATGGGTGGGTTAAGATACGTCAAATAGGGGTTTTTTTGTCATTTCGACCCCCTATTGTGAGATAGGGGTGCAAGTTTGATCTTGTCAACCCAAACCCACCCTAAGATACCCTGGCCCTGAGGGCAAATCAGGGCCGGGAATTTCTAGCCCTGAGTCAAAGCTGGGTTGGGCCAGGGCTGGGCTTAGCCTTAGCCTAGCTCCTGCATCTCCCTTCCCCCTTCCCCTTCTGTGAAAGAGTTGGATAAAAAATTCATGCTTCATCTTCCACCCGTGTCATGTGTAATGCTGAAAGTTGAGATGGACAAAGAACTATATCATGGGTGTTCATCGTCATGTGGCCTTTAATTTCAATTTCAAGTGTTTCTGTTGAATTTTGATATGATATTTAATACATTTTTCTAAACCTGGGCATGAAGTAATGTTTGAGTGCTATTGCACTAATTATTTTTTCATTTGTAATTGGTAAATCCTTCATTTGAGTTAGGGAGTTATAATCAACCAACAAATCTAACGGCTTAGCCGGTTCAGAAGGCTTAGATCAGTATTCCTCATGCTAAAATTGTTCACTGTCATGGCATTAAGGGTGTCCGGCCCAATCTTGAGGACGGGTCAGAGTTGATTTTTTCAAGCCCTAAGTCAGAGTCGGGCCTGACCCCAATTAAGCGGATTCAATATTAAACTGATATTTTAAAAAGTCTAGCCCAACCTGACCCTATTACAACCCTATTGTTGCATGGTACACGATGGTGCACAAAACTTTTGCCATACTTAAATATGTTAATTTGGAATCTTATTACACGACTCTAACCTGACCCTATCTAATCTTATTTGTAGGTCTTAGGTTCCTTTATGTTTTCTTTATGGGATGCCAAGACCAAAAAGGCGTAACCTAGAGCAACTTTTTTTTTGGTAAAAACCTAGAGCAATTTACTTTCATTATGGTTAATATACGTTAGATTTTTTATTTAAATTTTTTATTTTAGGGAGAGGGTTTTATGAGAAAGCAACGTAAAAGTAACGTACCAATGAGATGCAATAAAAAAGTATCATACATTAGAAGACATTAAATTCATTTCATAGGAAGAGAAGAGATATATAGACATAGAAGTGCCAGCGTACCCTACTTCCATGGTTTAGAGAACATTTTTCTTTCATTTTAGGGCAAAGATTGTTGCCTAGTCGTGTGGTCCCTTTACTAGCGCAGGGCCAATTAGAGCATGCGCAAGGCATCAATATGGATAAGATTTTTTATTTCATGAGGACAGGGCAATAATTTTGTATGTTCTTGTATTTGGGTGCAGGAGACACGTGATCAGGTAGTGTTTTTTTTTCTTTTATTTTACTATTACATTTTGGACAAGGGATTCATGCACGATCGTACATGGGGAAGGAACCATTCGTCAAATAGAGGGTTTTAGCATTTCGACACCCTATTGTCCTCATCTAAAGTTTTGTAGGCGACCGTGTATAAAACCTATGACCTTTTTTTTTTAAAAGAAAACAAAAAAACTTTGGATAAAATTGAGAAAACCAACTTGAACCAAATTTAACCAAACCGGTACAAATAAATATTAGGAGTTTCTATTAACAATTTATTCTCACAGAAAATACATGCAAGTTGGACACCGATAGCTGTACCAATTTTGATACTACAAGTCAAAAAGTGGATTTTTTTTTTATTGGAAAATGACTCGCCAATGTCGATTGTATCAGTCAAAAATGAATTTTTTTATTGAAAAAAATGACTTTTGATCGTAAATTAGGCCAATAGAATCTATCAGTATCGATACCGATATCGATGATGACTGATATGATACCAATTTAATGTATTATATATCATTGATTGCAACCCTCCCCCACCCCTAACATTGCTTGCACCCCCCACCCCCCACCCCCCAACCTTATCAACTTAAAAAGTGCAATATTTATCCTGGAGATGTGTGCCATGGATTCCAAACTAAGTGGATGGCAGGGTTTAAAAACACAGAATCGGGATAGGGAACGAATCGGTTTAGATTGCTCTGAAGTTTGGATGAGCCTTAGAATCGGTGTGTAGAACTGTAACCCTTGCTTCCAAACAAGAATCGGCTGGAATCAGGATCGGTCTCGGCTAATTCCAATCCAGATTGCCAATCCGATCTGATTTTTAAATCCCTGGTGGAAAGTTGAAAATAATGTTATTTCTCACAAACACATCTAGAATGTACATTTTCTCAGGCTTCCACACCTAGATCGTCTATTTGGTGACCTTTCATGTTAGGTTCTTTGTTAGGTATTTGATCGATACGTCCAAAAGCCCCAGAGCTGATGGAATGCGTTAAATTAAGTTTTTAAACCTATCACATACTAGGCTGGTCCAAGCTAGCACTCATACACTAGACCGGGCCCCATTAGGCATATAATTGACCACCATGTTTCCGCAGTCATCGTCCTCAACAGCTCTCACTTTAGGTAGTTTTCACTCTGGTAGTAAATACCCCTTTCCAAGCGGTTCCACTCTGCCCCACGGTTTATGTCTGGCAGCAGATAGCCTTTTGTTGACAGCTTTCACTATATTCTAAGTACCCTCTCCATAATTCGAACCCGTGACGCGGTGCCCGGCTCTGATACCAAATGATAGGTACTTGACCAATACGCCAAAAACACCAAAGCTAATGAAACGTGTTAAATCAAGCCTTTTAACCTATCACATACTAAGCTGGTCCAATCTAACACTCATACACTATACCAAACCCCATTAGGCACATAACATTCTTCTTCTCAAGTGAAATTATCAAAGATTACTTTGGCTAAAAAATGTCGTGAACCATGATGTTCTTCTCCAGTGAAATCAATGCATGATGTTAAGGAACTACTTAACAGGTATTAAATTTGACACATGGCAGATCCGAAGTCTTCTACTCAAATATCAAGTTTTAGCCTAAAAAGAATTTATCAAATGACAAACAATGCACTGAAAAATTAGGAAAGAGGCTGGATATGGTAGCAGCCTATATGTCTATCTCTCTCTTTCTCCCTTTGAGGGGTAAAGAAGTTATTTCAAAAGGTGGAAGAGAGAGAGACACATAAGGTGCTAGCATACTTATCCCTCTCCCGAAATAATTATGAGATATCTAATAATTGTTGGAGTATCAAGGGTGGCAAAAACCAAAACCCACCTAGTAGCAATGGCCGCGGTTCCTCTCCAATCCCAATAACTTTGTGTTTGTCTATCCTTTTAAGTTACCTTATTGGATTTTGTTATCTTATTTTTATAAATTTATAAGTTAAGATAATGTGATTCTTTTTCTAGATTTGTTATTGGTTTATATATATTATTTTATGCAATGTGCTACATGGAATTACTGATCTATTAAAAAATCAAAAGTAAAAAACGTAAGAGAAAAAAAGACTAAGAAGAGAAGAAGAGTAGAAGAAAGGGTAATAATCGAACTCTCAAGTTTCAACCCTAACCTTCATCATAAAAACGATAACTATGTCAACGGATAGTCGAAAAATCGTATTCGATCGTATTCATATCCATTTAGGAGATGTATTCAAAAATCCATTTAGGAGAACCGTCCGAATCGATGGATATTATCAAAAATCATTATCGGAAATTATGCAATTGCCGCGGTTCCTCTCCAATCCCTACGTGAAAGTACTGGTAAAGCAAAATAAAAAAGGCTGAGATATAGAATTTAATGGGTCCCACATCTACACTCCACTATTTATTTCATACTTTTCATGTGACCGGAGAAGATATATGGCCCTAGGCAACCCACTCAATGCATTGGATGTGAACCGTGGAAAACACGGGACACTTATATCCATAGATTTAGTGCATGGTATCCGATTTGGTATCGGTCAAGATCAATATCAATACAATACCAATATGTATTGGATAGTATCAATTTGAATCGGCTGCAAATTCAAAAAAATAGAACCTTTACCTGATACTAATAATACACATTGATGTATACCAATACTTACAACTATGCTTATGTCTAACAATATTTCTTTCAAAAACTTATGTTTTGATTGTGAGCGTGATCTTTGAACTGGCGGCTTGGGGACTGGGGAGCCAGCCAATAAGGAGATGGAAGGTGAAGAGGAAAGAGAGTGGCAGGAACAAATATATAGAGGTCGGATCATCTCCTTGTAAATAGGTATCCTTTTTCGACAAATACCTCTCTAACCACTCTTAATAATAGTATAGAAGAGGAATCACAAGGAAACATCATCAAAAAACTGTACATGAAACCTTAACGTACACGAGTTAATCCAAACTCAAAGGTACATAAAAATATATTTGCATGACGCTAGCTCAGGTTCTCGTACGAAAATGATTCTCGTACAAGAACCTGAACCACACAGATGGAATCCAAGAGTGGGACCCACCTATCTTGGATTCCACCGGCTCAGGCCGTACGAGAATGGTTCTACACTCTTAGCTGCACTCTATTTATATGGCATATACCCTTTCTCACCCTTTTTATTTTTACTTTTAAAATTTTTTAAATTTTGTTCTTAATTTTCTAAGATTTTTTAAATTGTTCTATTCATTTCTAGTCAAACAAACACAATTATACAGAAGAAAGTCACTTATCCTACCAGTATCTGATTCGATAACAGAGATGATGATGCCTCTGCAATGCAAGACTAGTACTTTTCAACTTAAAGAAGAGAATTGGAGCTCGGCTAAAGCCAAGGGCATAAGGCGCACGGCTCGCCCAAGTCGTAATCTAAGCCGAGTCCCTAGCGAAAGCAGAAGGGTCAACGCCTTCTCAAAGAAGACGTCAGTGTCCACGTCACTGAAGTAGGCCCCACATCTTTCTCCTCCCCATAAGAATGCCTCGAGGGTTTGTTTCGCTCATGTCTATCTCTTTCTCTCTCCACCTTATGGTAACTACTACTCCTACTCTACTAATAGCAGACACCACCTCCTTATGGTACTAAAACTATTACTCCTACTCTACTAATCACTACTGCTATTAACTCAGTTTAGGTCTCTCAGGTTTCCATTAGCTAAGCTCTCGCCATGCACGAATACGGTGACATGTTCACACCCACCTCCACCTCCTCCTCCTCCTCCAATGACGATTTCTCCGGCCATCCACCGGAAATCCTTAACACTGCATCTTTCCCAGAATTCTTTCCGGCAAAAACTCCCCCTTTTCTTAACACTACTACTACTGCTACAGCTCCATTACTTCCTGGCCGTAAAGCTGCCGGAAACGGGTACGATTCAATCTGTGAGGTTATAGCAGCAGCACTAAGCTCGGATAATATTGGTTACAGCAGTAATGTTCGGGTAGGTTCGGATTCGGGTTTGATGCCGAGTTACTATTACCCTCAACGACCCAGTTTGATTCAGAGGTGCATGAGCAGCCAGTCTCTCCCTTATCCCATCTTCTCATCTCTCAACCATCAATATGGAAACCAGAATCTGGACTTGGACACTCTTTCTATGGTTATGAAGAAGGTTTTTAGCACCAGCGACTTACAGGTATGTAGTAGACATTAATTACCCAAATTGTCCAAAACACAGCTTTAGTAGTTGCAACTTGTAACCCAAAGAGAATCAGCTAGGGAGTGAATAGGGGAAGAAATTTTACTGCTACCCGGGTTGCAAAAACTATACTACCATCCACACTCAAAGCCAAAGAAATGGAATCTCAAAGGGTATTTTGGAGAATACAAAAACCTAAGAAGATATTTGTGAATCCAAAGGGGGAGTAATTTATTCTATTTCTTTGTCTGCAAGCCTGGGTAGTAACAAAAAAATTTCTGTGAAAAAATGGCTCTCTCCGGAGGATCTTTATCACCTCCAGTTTGCTGACCGGTCCAGTTCCTCAGTTCCTCTAACAAAGGGGGGCTGAAATGACCTCTCTACCCATGCCCAAACACCCTGCCCGGGTGGGGTCCACCATCCCCCTATTAGAGGAACTGGGGAACTGGGCCGGTCAGCAAACTGGAGGTGATAATTTTCCCTCTCCGGACCATTTTGTAGACATGTTTGTCAATTTAGGTTGTGTTTGGTATGCATTATTGGAATAGATTTTAAGTCTAAAACGCAATATGAAGCAAGAGTAGAGAAAAACCGGGTTTCAAAATGCATTTTAGACCTAAAATCTATTTTGATAATGCTTAAGATTACTTGATTTCTACAATTAGTTGGGTTAATTTACCTTGGACCAGACAATTAACATGGTGCAACAACAACAACAACAACAACATGGACATCGTCATCAATCAGATAGCCCACTTTCACATGAGAATTGTATCGTTGAAGGGACAAACAAAGTTCGTTGTTATAGCGCCGAAGAGCGAAAAGAGAGAATCGAAAGATATCGTAGCAAAAGAAGCCAAAGAAATTTCAATAAGAAGATCAAGGTTCATGGCCTAATTTTCATCATTCTCATTCTCATTCTACTTTTACTTGTTTTCCATAATAACAACAAATGTGTCTCTCTAATGGATACTTTCTTTGACTCAGTATGCATGTAGGAAGACATTAGCAGACAGTCGACCACGCATCAGAGGCCGGTTCGCAAGGAATGAAGAGATTGGAGAGAGTTTTCAAACTCAGTGGACCCAAATGGCTGGAGAGGAAGATGAAGAAGACGATTTTGTTTGGACTAATTTCCTTAATGCTCTCTCCACAAATTTCATCCCCTTAGATCCTTAGAGAGCTAAAAGACGTATCAGATTTGAAGTGTCTGCTATCACAAGTTAGTAATATTGCGGATTTTTTTTGTTGCTTATTGCAAAACAAACTGCGAGATTGAGACTCTCAAAAGCTTAAACTATTACGTAGAGATAATCCAATGATATATGAAGACACATCCAAGGTCCCAAATAACCTATATGGAACTATACATTAATGACTCCCAACATCTTTGTGTGTGTGTGTGTGTGTGTGTTTGATTCTGTAATTTCTAAGACACAAGGAAGTTTCCGTGCATTAACAAAGTAAGAAAGCTTCTGCTCCTATAAACAAAGCTCTCCACTGTCCACTAGCGTGTAAAGCAAACAGCCCCTCACCACATGCAATATAAACTAGAAAAATTGTGCAAGCAAAGACAATCCCTGTCTCCTTCAGCTCTTTTAAAAGTGTATGTTTGGCTTTACAAGTCCTCTACGAATTAACAATGCCACAGGCCCCCAACTACTAGACTCTTCCCTTCTAAAGCATTATAAATTATTTGGTCACTTATGTTACTGAATATATAACAAGTTTAAGCATATAATAATCAACATAATTGAGCTCTTAATTAGAAACAGAATCTAACTTTATCAGCTAAATGCTATTTAGGCAACCCTAGGGGTCAATGGCACTCTTGATTCTTGTTGGTCCTTGCATGAGTACCACACTAAGTGTTTGCCCTTTAAACTGTGTGCGGGACCGTTGGTCATGAGCTCGTGTGACAACGAGAAAAGCAACTTTGCAACAATAAATAGTCAAAAACTCGTATCAATAACCCTAAGATCAAGATGAGCATGGTTGCATATACATTCCATTTGAACAGAATTTAAAGCCCTAATACATGCTTATGGCAATATTTGATCAGAGAAGCATAGCTGAGATGAAGATGTTGAAGTGGATGAATAAATAACAAAATGGAGAACCAGAAAGAAAGAATCCAAGGAAAGCCTAGTAGTTCTAGACCTATTGGTGAAAAAATTAATAAGAGACAATCAAGAGGATTAGGTAACGTGCAATGAGGACCACTGGCAACATAAACGAGAGTAATGAAGTAGTGAAATTAAAGGCTCTGAAAAGAGGAACGATGGACAAAGAATGTATTTCTAGATAGTGGGAAATAATTGTACACCTTTATTGGTTCTTGATCAAATGAAAGGTGTTAGTATTAAATTGAGGCACCAAACTGTGACTCCCAGCATTCTTGTCACTATTAAATTATGTTACTGATTCACTATTCAATAAAATAAACTGGAGCTTGGTGTTTTGTTTAGGAAATTTTAATCTTCACAAACTCAACAAGGCTCTATCCCAACAATTGGGGTTGGCTACAAAATCCTGATCAACCTTTCCCATCCATGCTCTCATGTCTGGCCTTATTTATTAGGCCTGGCAATGCCTTCAAAATGGACCACATCACTACTTATTGTTCCAGTCATAGCTGGTTTGTATCTCATGTAAATATGTTCTAAAAGGTACACGGTGGAGTTATGGGTAGAGTATCACAAGAAAAATTGGAAACATAAAATGACTTCAGCTTCACAGCTTAGCTTAAAGAGAACCAAAACTTGCTCTCTTTAAAGGGGTTATTAGATTCATGTACCTGATGTCACAGATCTTAGACTGGATAAAAGATGCTGTTGCACAGGGTAGGTGGCTGATGGAGCAGAAGTCCAAGAAATTCATTGGCATGACCATACAGTAGGCTGTCTCAGACACACACCCCCAAGGGGACCTATTTGGTATAGCATGATCCATCTGCTCAATAAGCCATTGCCCTTTTTTACTCCATACTAGCCTCATGTCTGAAATTTCAATGATACCATGTGAGAATTTAAGCAGTCATGCACAAGGATAATATGTGGTTCAAGACTTGTGACCCTTGTTGAACATTAGACTAGAAGTCTATAACACTTTCCACAAATACATCAGGATCTCCACCATTTCATGCCCTGCTTGCCTAAGATCTGTCAGCTGGATAGCCAACACAGATTGATCACCAACAAACTGGGTGGTTGTGATTCATAAAATCTACTTTTGTCATTTAATCAAGGTGGTCATCTGAGCTGCTCTAACTCTGTCTACTCTGCTCTGTTCCGCTCTGCTCCAGTGGCAAGGCTCTGCTGGTTGGCTAACAAGTTTCAACTTTATTAGCATGATTTTATAGTGTAGAAATAACACATTTGTAGAAAGTATGCAGTAAGCACAGTGGGGGTATTAATCCTTCTATTTGATATCAAATTACTTCGCCATAGTCAAGTTAAGAAACCCTAGGCCAAGAATAAGAAATGATGAACAGCAGGGACCCTGAAGCAAGTTTAAACCAAGCAAATGTCAATATGATATTTACACCTCTCCATGGTACTCAAAGGATACAACCCAAATTATGAGATAAGGATGGGTTGATTAATCCCGAATCCTGGTTTGACAAAATGCCCAGAATTAAAGATTCTGCATGCTCTATAAGGTAAGTTGTTCACTGTAAGCATCCATTGTCATAATAACATGTGAAAGTGCTCCGTATCGAGGAGGAGCGACACAAGGAAAAATCCTCGCAACTTGCTCTCATGTTAGGAACTCCTAGTTCTAAGTGAGGCTAACATCAGACTTTCCTACTAAAGGTAGGGACTATTTGCCGCCTCAGTATTATTTCCATCTCTTCCCCCCCCCCCCCCAAAGAGATTATGTTTTACTATATAAGTAAATATAGAAGGAATTATGACAATCTGAATCTAAGATTTGTACCCTTGAATAACTGCCCATATGTTGTTAGGTATGCCTAGGGCTAAAGGCCTGAGTGCCACTACAATTCGGAATGGATGGTGCTTTCATTGCTCTCAAAATGGGTGGTGCTTTCATGCCAATAAATTTCTCGGAGATCCAACCCCATAGAACAACGTTCAAAAAGAACTCAAAAGGAAAGCTTCAAAAATGGCCAAATCCTAGATGTAGATGAGGGCAGATTTTGTTAAGTTGCAAAGAAAATGTGTACAGGTTAAAATCATAAGACTAACAGCCAGCCTATTCATGAAAAGAAAATTCACATCAGCCTTCTCTAAATCAATTCAGAACTTCCTTACTGATAATTACAGAGGTAACCTAGTCCAAGTTCTAGTTCCCAAATATGTAAAATAGCTTCTACGAAGTCTGCCTATTCAAACTCCCAATAGGGAAACTTAACGTCATGATGAGGAGATTATGTCCCAATCATGCAAACAGGTGTGATTAAATTACATCCGTAACATTGATCCAGACCATCAGAATATAAACGGTATGAGGTATCCCTTAACCCATCCAATCATTTTCTCTGTTAGGGCATTGGGTATTAGACATAGGGCTGACCATAACTCTTCAAAACCATTCTAACAGTAAATATGAAACATCATCAGCTATTTCTCTTTACTTGTATTAATCAACTAGAATGATCTATGCTATAAAAAGAATCCTTACACCATTTTCATCTTTTTTCTCAGTTTCCCATATTTCTTCTTAAAAAGTACAGGCTTCAACATGCTCTTGAGAGGAAATGGGAAAGCTTGATGATATACCCTTTGGAATCTACTTTTACCTGCAGATAACAGAACTAAGAATACTAAGCATACCACTTCAAGGATAGGAAACTTTTAAAAACGAAATAAGCAAGTCAAACACGCGAACCCCTTCAGTTAAATGAAGAGGAGAACTGATGGGGAGAGAGAGAGAGAGTAATTCATGGAAGTAAATACAGTAAACTTGAAACCTATAAAATATGTTTTCAACCAAGAAAATTTTCTTCCAATCAACAAGGATTGGAAGAAAATTCCCAAATTAATCTCTTACCTCTTCTTAACTTGTCCAATGTTGGGAGGATGGTGTCAACAGAACGTTCTTCCTTTTGCTCTTCCATTTCAGCTAAAAATTCCTCTGGTGGCTGATCATCTGAAACCTGGACTAAATCTCCTTGCATTACACCACAAGGTGCCACAAGTTGCATTGCATCTCCAATTAGAGGTATTGCATTCCTAGATTCCTCACAGGGTTCCTCATCTGCATAATCTCTGGGCAAAGGGGCATCACATGCAACCGAAACAAATTCTGCCTGCTCCCGCATGTCTCTATTGGCTAAGACTTCATTTATTGCAACATCTGGTGCACCCAAAACTACATAAGCCGGCCTGTCAGAATCTTCACCAAAAAGATAATTTTGCTTAGCAGTGGAATCTTCAATCTCATCAACAAGTGACATGAGATCAACTTCAGTAGTAGCAATACAATCTTTTGATGGTAAAACTTTAGACACTGAATCAAATGTAGTTGAAGGTTCAATGTCCTCAACAGTAGCAGCAAGCAACACTGTTTTATGTGGTAACCCAGGAACTGTCTCCTGGTTAGTGATGAATTCTTGAGATGATGAATCAAGGGATGTTGCTCCAACTGCTACTGGAACTACATCTAACCCTCCCAAACCCTTGGCCACTTCACTCAAACCTTCTATGGACTCCATTTCCAGGTCAACAGGGAGAGCTGCCAATTTTTCATTTGGTGAGGAATCTAAATGATCTTCCGAACCAAAGGTTTGATGTTTTGATGGCATGATAGTTTGTGTTGCATCTGGAACTTCACAAGGGCCACTTGAATGCTTGGAGATCTCATTAGCAACATCTGATCCCCCAAATTCCTTGGAGGTGGATGACAGCTCTGCAGTATTATCTGTTGGTGTCTGCAACTCTGTACCGCTGCCAGACACCAAATCTTTTAACTGCATATCGTTTGGCAGCATGCCCTTAGCTATTGAACTAAAATCAATGGCTTTCGAAGTTTTGGGTGCTCTAGTAGATGCAGAGAAAAACTTTGTAATATCATCCAACATTAGATCACCCTCACCACTAGAGATGTCATCCCAGTTGTGCCAGTCTACAAACCAATGCTCTTTAGAGTTCAATTGCTTGTCGGGTGATATTCTTTCAATTTTTATAGCCTCCTTAAACCATTGTTTTTTCTTCAAGGCATTAGCTACTAGGGCCCTGAAAGAAATTAACAAGAACACAAAGAATCATTGAACTACCTGAATTTTACCAGTTGGATACGCAAGGCTGCAAGTTAACTCACCTGCAGTTCTTAGAAATAGCTTCTTTGGCTCGTTCCATTGAGAGCCCCAGCAACATGGATAAATTTGCAACATCATATGGTCCTCTCAGTTCATTTACAGTAAGAGCAGCACTTGAGACAATAAGATTTTTCCCCCGTGTCCAGTCCACTAGTAACTGAAAGATCATGTTACATATTGCTGAGACAACTATATTGATAATCAACTCAACTCAAGAAAAGTATTACCGCAACATTAAAGACATCAGGACAATATATTATACATTGACCTTCCATCAAAATAAATGGTATGCAAATAGCAACTTTACAAATACATGTGAAATCAAAGTAACTTACAACAAATGCAGAAAGTATTTCAACTTCATACGCTGTTACAGGGCAACTCATAAACCATAAACAGTATCGCTCAATCCCATGGACAATCTCTGATCTATGATCTGTGTATACAGACACGAGTGTCGTGTAGACACAGACACGAAATGTTGGCATAACTACAGCCTGAAATAAACAGGGGTATGGCTATATAAACAGATAATTTATGCTTGACACATTTTAAGAATCCAAAATAGATCATCCAATTTCCTACTCAAAGGTGGAACGAGCTTTAACTTTGGACAGTTTCTTGCATATGTTATGAAAGACCCTTTTCTGTTCTTGCCTCTTTGTGTTGGACAAATTATAGGGACAATTATTATCACTCCCCTACACAGCCTATATTTACTGATACTCCTGATGCAAATTCATCACCAAATAGGGCTTGTTTCATTGGGAATAAGTCTAGGGTTGGGTTACATACATGTTGGGCCTTTGATCCCATGGGTTTCTAATGTAATAGGCCACTTTTATGGGCCTAAAATATGGGTATATAGGTTGCATACGGGATTAGCCCAATACTTAGTTTATTTTTATGTTTTTTAATTGAACCAGTTCAAATTGGTTGCGTCCAATTGGTTCAATTTAAGTGATCATGTGACTTGGTTAAGTGGTCATGTGATGTAAGTTGGGCTGGATTAGGACTCTATAAGTTCAGCCATGTTTTGAGTCTATTTCTTTTAGTATTTTAGTTTCCTAGTTAGTTTAAGTTACCTAATAGGTTAAGGATTGGGTTAGGCCTTTCTTTTTTAGTGTAGAAGTATAATTTTGAGTCTTTTATATAAGGTTGTAAGGGGGCCAAGTATTGAATACGAATTTAATTAATGAAAAAGTTTTTGTTTGCTGCCACAGCTGCTACTCTGCTCTGTTGAGTGAACCTTGTGAGTAATATCAAGGCTACCTTGTGGGTAATATCAAGGTGAAGGGATTGGTGGACTCCGATCGACTCCTTGCATCTTGTAGATCGGGAGGTTCTTCTTCTTATTCAATCGAGCTTCTTCAAGCTGCTGCTGCTGCCTTTGAAGGAGATCAAACCAATAAGTAATTTTAATTTCCTGCATATATCCTTCCCCTCTTCATCCTCTAACCTAATCCACACCCCCCTCCATCCATCAACCCTAATTCTCCATTAAACCTGCATTCCTACCTCAACTAGGACTCCCCCATAACTCCAGTTTTAGCCATCACTTCCGAACCCTACTTCCAGCCTACATCCCCCACATCACTCCCCACACTCGACCTTAACCCTAGCCCTTAGTCTCCACTATAACCCCTCCATTCCCCCACTCCCTTAAACCTAAAAAACCTGCAACTCAATTCTGCCCAATTGCAGAATTTTAGAACCCTTCCATACCCTAATATTCTTATGCCATTAAAGCCTTCTAGACCTGCATATTAAAACCCTATAAACCCCACTACCATTATTCAACCCTAACCCTAATTTCTGCCCTAATTAGCCTAATCTATCCCAATCAGCCAGCCTTGTTTGGTGATCCTATTACCCTGGTTCCTAGTGGGACTACTCCTACCTAAGACTACATTAACTCCCCTACCTTAAACTTTATTTCTGATTCCTCCAAAAAAGTGAACTTCTACCTCTCCTTTTCCCTCGGTATTTTAATATTCCTAATACCCTTCTGTCCAGGTAAACCCATCCCCTTACCAGCTGCTCCCATCACCTTCTCCATCCAGTCCGTCCTGTGCTTTCGAATCAAGTCTGCTCCCTGGGTTGTGTATGACACATCGTACAGTTCTTAGTCGGGGAGCTTCTTTTCAAACTTCACTATGTAGTACCCATTCTCGTCCAGGAAAACAGTGCAGCAATTCTGATTCTGGGATTTCCAGAGGAGGTTTTTGGTGGTGAACCCGAACACTAAGAAATCGCAGGGGTTGGAGGGCAGCTGCGGAGGATCTCCAATGGAAGCATTAAAAATTTCTGGACACAGAAGGCAAATGATCTCCTAACAGATTCACAATTCATAGGAAGGGCAGGAGTTTCATCTTTCAATCCCTTCCCTTGCAAGACCCTGTCTTTGTCTGTGAACCTAATGCAGGGTCATCTGGGACTCAGGAAGAAGAATTCACTCCCCACAGTAACAGATAATTCTGTAGGTATCCCGTCAGGGAAGGGAAGGGAGGTTGCAGGGTCGAGGTTTTCGATCAGCGTGCAGAATCGTGGATTGAAACCATTTCTGAGAATTCAGGCAGCAGAGGCGGACGACGATGAATGGCGCCCTGAAAAGGAGGAATGGTTCAGAGGCACGAGGTATGCTTCATAGTATGTTGATAACATTCATGTCTCCATGACTCTTCCTGAAAATCTTGAGACATCCGATGAGTAATATTTATGGTGGAAATTTGGAAATCCAAAGCTGATTTTGGCATGGAAAATATCATTCAACAAATGCTGCATCATCGCAAAGTTTGAGAAGCACCCCAACTTGGAAGCGTAGGACGTGCCTTACACAACCCAGGTGAGCCACATGAAGGAACTGATTGAAAGTAATCGGAGCATCTGGTAAGGGGGATGGGTTTACTTGGACATAAGGGCATTTTAGAAATATTAAAATATCCGGGGAAAAGGAGAGGAAAAAGTTTACTTTTTGGAGTGAATCAGAAAGAAAAAAAAATTTAAGGTAGGGGAGTATTAGTAATTATAGGCTAAGTGTAGAGGAGTCATAGTAATTGCCCCCAAATTATAATATATACTGGTCGGGGGGGAAGCTGATAGTAAGTCAAAGAAAAGGTAACATACACCAGCATACATATATTTAGCCATATTATAAGACATTTAATAAAGCAAGCCAAAGAGAAGAAAAACATGAACAGCAGGACAGAGAGGAAATATCAAAGAAGGACTACATCAATGTGTTCCATTCAAAAATAAAATAAAATTGTGTTGACCAGAATATGTGGAAGGGGGAAAGCCTTGTCTGACATGTGTTTAGTTGTGTCCACACCAGATTCCAGCAGGATAAGTGTGGAAAAGTGAGAAGTCTCTATGGAGATTCAAGAAATCATAGCTTATGTTTATTATGCCCACCGAAAAAAAAAAATATTGAAATAACAGTGTGAAAACATGATTAATAATGCTTCGGAACTTATGAAGAAAATCTTCCACTTGATACAGTGAATTAGAAATGTGCAGATTTTCCCCTTTTTTTTGTGGGGGAAGATGGGGGTAGAAGAGGGACTAATATAGATAGGTTCTACTCCAAGCAGTACCATCACAAGAAGGGAGAAAACAGGCCTCTACCTTAGCCTACGGTTCCTTGAATGAACCTATTCTGGTTCAATTGAACCAGGTTCAGCCAGACCAATCATGTCTGAGTGTTTACTAGTTCTTTCTTAAACCATTCCTAATTAATTCAGTCCAAGTCCTACTCAAAGGAGGGACTAATATAGATAGGTTCTACTCCAAGCAGTACCATCACAAGAAGGGAGAAAACAGGCCTCTACCTCAGCCTACGGTTCCTTGAATGAACCTATTCTGGTTCAACTGAACCAGGTTCAGACCAGACCAATCATGTCTGAGTGTTTTCTAGTTCTTTCTTAAACCATTCCTAATTAATTCAGTCCAAGTCCTAGTTAAAGGAGAGACAAAAGTAATTGATGCATGTGTGCAGAATTTGATAAACATTATCTAGTTAGTTACAACTATTCATTTGATTTGTCATTTTAGTAATGAGAAAACAATAGACTTTACAAAAAGCCTTAAAAAAAGATTTGAGTTCAAATCTTGCTTAAAGGAGCTCACGTTTACTCATACGTAATTCATTTGGGAAGGGAGGAAAGACTAGGAAGTTGAAAAGAGACTAGAAAAAAATCATAACCTTTTTTTTTCATGAAAATAGCATTTATACAGTTGTTCACTCTGAATAGTTGTCATAGCATCTTGTTCAAGACTTCATGCACCAAGGGTGTCATCTATGTAGTAGTTCAGTTATGAGATTATATTTTTTATATCTCAAACAAAATCTGAAAGAATGTCAAGGTTTGTGGCAACTGGCAAGGTCTCATGGTTATTTGTAAATTCCAAGCTCTACTTGATGGGTCTTTAGCTCAAATCGGTAGAGCACTTAGAACATGAGTATGTTCCAGGGATGGTGGTTCGAATCCATCCAAGGCCCTTTTATTCAATTGTTCATAGCATAGTTAGTTATGGCAATAATCCACACAATTTCAAGTGGTGCTTTTCCATTATCTTTTTCTCTCACTCACATCAATTTTTTTCTTTGGGATATAAGGATCACAAGAATATGTCAAGTGGTGCTTTTCTCTATCTGTCTATCCATGTAGTTTTGTTGTGCAATAATTGGTGCTCTTCAATCTCTTGACAAAGCTTGTTTTGCTGTGCAAGAAGTTAGATATCATTCTTCAAGAACGGTGTATGCCAAGGTGTTGCTTTCAAGGATCTATGAGCTCAGGTTCTCTTGACATCTCTATTGTATGGTTGAACATGATAACACTATATAAACCTATCTTTAAATGAGTTGTAGAGCACAATTCGTGACATGAATGAGTTCTATAATCTGTTTCCTGATAGGCTTGGAATATATGGTCAAAACCCTAAACCTAACCACATTAATCACCATAAAACCTTGCTGCCGAACCTGTTACAGCCCCTGGTTGGAGTTTTCTTAACGTAATCTTCACTGGAAGACTCATACCTAACCCCTAACCTAAACCCTAACCCCTAACCTCAGACACCATTAAACCCCAACCCTAATTGACCTATTTCATCTATTTTAACCCTAGCTGATCCACCTTTGGATGTATATCCTGGTTTTGGCTTCTAGTTGGATTACATCCAATCTAGAACTACATAAAGTGAGTGAATTCCTCCCTGTAGTTTCATGTTAATTGGATGATGGCGTTACATGTGGTATAACTTATAAGAGCAGGGCTACTTTCGCTTTGGTCACTGTGATTTTTCTAGTGTTCTGTCCCTTGTCGGAGAAGACAATGATTAAAACTCTTAATAACTGATGTTCATGCTGTGATTTTTAATAGCCTTTGTTTATTAAAAAAAAATTCTGTTATTTCATGATCTGTGAATCATGTTGAGTATTGTTTGATTGAAATGTAAGCATCATCCATTAACATGACACTATAGGGAGGAATCCACTTACCTCCAGAAGGTCCCAAAAACATGGATGACGTACTACCATGATTCTGATCAATACTGCTTACAGATTTCCAGCAGAGCCTTCTTCTTTGCCGGTGAAGTGCTCCTCAAGATCGAAATAATGGCCACAGAGAGAATTGTCTTCTAACTCTTCATCCCTCACTCAAATTACAGTACAAGATGACATTCACGATTTAGAACCTCCTCTTGTTTATCCCTTGGTAACTACCTACCATCAAGGTAGTTACCCACTTAGATATGCAACCTCTTATGCTGATGTGGCAATTGGGCCACATCAACCAGCAGGAACATTATTTCCAAGTTGAAAGAGCAATAAAGATATGAGAAAACAATCTAGAGTGGTGAGGAACGAGAAAAAGGGGGGGGGGGGAAGTATTGTAACACAAATTCCTTGCAAGAACTAAGGAATAATGGCTAAAAGTACAATACAATGTCAGAATAGTTGAGAACATGTCAAGCTAAGACATAAAAGAGGATGCCACATCTTCCAATACAAAAACCAGCTCCTTTATATATTCATCACAAGCACAACTCACCATATTGGTTAAGAAATTTTTGAGGTACGTTGGATATGAATGTTCTTACCTTGGCATTTGAAATCAATTGTCTCCTCGCTTGAACATCGGAGATAAGATGAGAATAAACAATCTCAAAATATATCCCACGCTGCACATGGAAATGCAATCAAGAAAGTAAGGTATTTAAAAAAATCCAAATTAACACTTTTGTTTTACACTCATTCATTCTTCCAATAAATAAAAAAAATGAAGAAGAGACCTCCATTGCAGCTTTGACGAGGGGAAGCTTCAAACGAAATGGTAGCCTCTGGGAGAAATCTATGGCAATAATATCCACCTATAAGGATCAAACATATGCTTAACCCAATCAAGTACACTGTAAAATTAGCACAAATTATTCTAACAAACATGAATTCATTAAATAAGACCAATCGAACTCAGAATTAGACAGGTAAGAGTCGGAATAGATGTTCGATGGACTTTATAGCACAAACCTCAGAAACATTACAGGCGCGTTCGAAGGCAAGCTGATTCAAGGGGCGAACGGCGACCAAATCATAGGACTTAAGCACTGGATTGCCAGAATTCAAAGCGTCGGCCTGGCGAGGGGTGTCGACGACAACGGTCAAGCGGGTGTACTGACGAAAGGGAGAATTCAAGGGAACCCCCAAAATCTCTCTGTGGAACTTAACGGAAGTGGATAGAGTGGGAGCTGCTTTGAGGAGCGAAGAGAGAGGGAAAAGAGAGATGGTGCAGCGATCGGAGTCGGACATGATGCCCGTCATCGAACGATTGTAAGCGACACCGGTGTAGCCCATCTCCATCGCTTTCACTACAAACTTCAATCTCGCACTCTTCTTACCGCTCTTATCGGAGATTGATTTCTCTGATCCCCCTCCTTCCAGGTACGGCACATTCAAATCGAAGAAACTCATTTCTTCCTCGTTACTGAGAGAGAGAGAGAGAGAGAGAGAGAGAAGAGGGGAGAAACAGGAGAGACCGAGGTAAGGCGGGGACTGGAGAGAATGAGTTTTGCCGCCGTAGCCTCTTTTGCAGGTCCGCTCATCTTCCTCGGTTCCTTTAACGGAAAAGATGGATTAACGGTTTGGATTTGCTGCGACAGCCCTCTATACGTGTCAGTTATAATCAGGCCCTTCAATTTAAGGCCCGTAACAGTTAGGTTAAGTTTGGCATGCATTACTGAAATGCATTTGTAGTCGAAAATGCATTTTGAAATGTTAAAAGTACTGTTTGGTATAGAAAAACTGGGGGAAAGATGAAAAATAGAAAACCTGATAAAACTGGATTTTCGTCTTCTCAATCGCGGTGCATTGCCTAGTGCACCACACTTAAGAATCCAATCGTAAAAACATGGGCAGTGGCATCTTTTTATCCTCTCAAGTGTTGGGTGGACGGTTGGATTCTTAAGTATGGTGCACCCGGCAGTGCACTGCACTTGAGAGGATAAATTTACAATAAAACTTTATTAGTTTGGGTTCGATTTGGCCTGATATATACATAAAACCAAAAAAATCGATCGAAATTTGACCGAACCAACAGTTCACACTCTCATAATGTTATCACCTCATAGGGCAAAACAAAGAGGCAATGAGTGAAGTGGACAATTCAACTAGGTGAACAATCAATCTCGAGTGAATCATGTAATTCCTGAGTTGGCTCACAATAAGGGTGTACCAGGTGCACTAGGCTCCCACCACTACAAAGTTTGGGAAGGATCATAATATGGTTTACCTACACTTCGCAGAGAGGCTGTTTCCCAACTCGAACCCGCAGTCACTTGGTCACAATGGAGCAACCTTACCACCCTTTGTATTATAATAGGGTTGTTGCTTGTTTGGTTTTATTCGCTGCGGAGTTGTTTGCTCTCTTTACAATTCGGAACTACTTGCTATGGGACAATTTGGGCCCCAAAAATTACCCAAACCCCACTCTACAACATTTGGGCTTGGGCTGTGGTCTTTCAGCCTGTGGGCCGATCCGGGTTCAAAAATATAAGCCCAAAGTTGGGCCGAGAGAGGCTTTAGAGTGTATTGAATCAGTGATGAGGTACATAATGATTCACCGACTATTAGATTTATTTATAAAATCCATTAGCATTTTGTGTTGGATTTAAATTTACCAACAAAGACTAAACTTGGATTTGGATATTTTGATGTCAAATTAGATCAAAACCCTACTTCATATGGATCAACTATGAATTCGATTCATTTTATGCCATACCTACTTTATAGATATCTGTTGAACTCCCCACAAGTTGATTGTAACAACAAAAGGAACTCCTCCCCCCACCCCCATTTTGATGTAGCACTCCATACAAAAAATGCAATTCATCATTCACTTAATTTGGTGAACATCTTATAAACATAATAAAAAAAAGGGTAATTTACATATACTTCTCTTGAAGTACTGCGTAATTATAGATCCACCTATGAATTTTGGATATTTACACATGCCACCACTATTTTCTAAAATAATTAATAAGTAAACTCACTCCGTTAACTTGGAATTAAAACGTTAGAATTTATTATATGTTGATCAAATTGCCATTCCTACTATATATCTTTTTCTTTCATTGCTTGGAGTTTGTTGTGGAAACTAAATGAGGAGCCATAACTTAGCCAACAAATGATAAATTCAAACTATAAATGATGGGAGAAAGAGGTATAATTTAGCAGGAATGGCACTTTGATCAACATATGATAAATTCTAACGTTTTTAGTACTAGGTTAACATAATAGGTTTACTAATTAATTATTTTAGAAAACAGGGGAGGCATGCATAAATATTCAAAACTCATGAGTGGCTCTCTGTAATTACACGGTACCTCAAGGAGTTATGTGTAAATTACCCTTTATTTTAAGATTGGATTCTATGGTTTAATGAGCTAGCTACCTGAATCGCGCGCCTACCCATACTTTGAACACTTCACATAAATTTTCGTGACGACACATGTTGTTTTATTTTCATAAACAACCTCTAAGCATTCTTAATGGCATCATCGAAGGTCATTTATGGAAGCAAGTGACACATGTCCTTTTCCTTCCATAAATACTCTTTATTAGAGTGTGTTTGGTTGCGTAAATCAACAGAACGGTGTTCTGTTGGATCACAATTCTAAAGTAATAAAATCGTTTGGTTGCCTAATTCCAATGGATTACAAGAATTGCATGATTCATATTTTTACACTAAACATGATCCATATCTGAGTTTACCTTTTTAGGTGAACTCAGATATGAATTACAAATTCTAGGCTTAGTATAAATAGCATCATTCAACTTTGAATCATAAGTTTGCTGCCCTAAATCGAAAAACGATCTGAAATCGCGATTTTTGCTTCTATCAGGGAAAAATGGTCGTCATCTTCCATGGCCTGAAGGCCCTGAACCTGCGTTCTCTCTCTGTTGCTAGACCTCCTCTCACACCATTCTCTCTTCCACGAAGGTGAGAGATGGTGCTGCATCAGCTTTCCTCTCTTTTGCTGGACCTCCTCTCACGCCATTCCCTCTTCCACGAAGGTGCGAGACGGTCTTGCATCAGCTTTCCTCTCTGTTGCTGGACCTCCTTGCACGCCATTCTCTCCACGAAGGTGTGAGACGGTGCTGCATCAGCTTTCCTCTCTGTTGTTGGACCTCCTCTCACGCCATTCTCTCTCCTTCTCTCTCCTTCTCTCTGAACCCTGAGATTTCAGGGAGTTCTTTTATGGAAAAGAAAAAGAAATCTGTTGAAATCAAGAAAGAAGAAACGAAGCCCTTAGGTTAGGGTTTCTTCCATGGAAAAGAAAAAGAAATCTGTTGAAATCAAGAACCCTAAGAAACACCCCGAGAATGAAGAGCCCAAGAAAAGACGAAGAAGAAAACCCAGTTCTCTGATTTTGGTGTTTACCTTTGTGCATTTTTATCCCTCTTTAGTAGTGTGTTTGTTTTTCTTTTTCAAGATTTTGTTCCCACGGTGAGCTGAATCATGTGATAGAGATCAAAGTCATGAAATGTGGCTCTAGATAGAAAATAGGTAGAAATTTAATGGAAATTTAATCAAATGGGCCTGGTATATTTGTTTGTTTAGTATATGTTCACAATTAATAATTAGATGCTTATCTACTTTCTCTGTTTGTGTATGTGTTGGATCTGATAATTAGTTAGCCAGAAGCTTCTTTTTTCCATTTCAAACACCAAGAATGATTATACTGTTCTGATCAGGGGAATGACTAGCTCATTCATTTGATACCAAAACATGATTCTTCTTTACCCTATCATGTACAGCTTTGGATATCTCTTGTACATTGAACTGTAAAGCCAGTGAGAAAGAAAAGGAGCCTCAAAGCAGAAAATTGTAATAAAGACAAGTGAGATATCTATAGAGTATTAGAAAGATGCTAGTGATTTTTCATAAAAAACCATTCAAAAGTCAACGTAAGCTGATGACTTCACTTGCCATATCTCAAACCTTGCACTCGTGGGGTGGAGCCTTTCTTTTCTTTCTTTTCAACCATTTCACAATTCCATGAGGTACCCACCAATTTATTGTGACTAATTGGACAAATTTCTGATTGTTCTGAGATTAGCTTTTGATTAGGGGACTCCAACAGGGTTCAAAATGATTATGGTTTCTTTTATGGGTTTGTAGATCTTTGGGGCAAGTAGTTTTTAAGCATCAGGGCTTAGCTTAGCTAGACATAAGCATGCATTATGTATATAAGTTAGTTTTTAGAGTTCTAACTATGCTCTTGTCATTTAAAAGTTTAGTTATGGTTTGGTGTGGGAGCTTCTGTTGGAGCAATGTTTATTATCATCCACAGATAAAGACATCTTTTTCTTGGTGTTAATTATCGTCTACAAATCAAGAACTTATTTTGTATAAGGGGAGCATGGAATGTTAGTCATCACTTTATATTTTGCCATTCAGATTTGATGCCAATGCACAGGATGTCTTATATCTATTTCTCGTATACCTATACATACACAGAATGTCTTATATCTATCGTTTTGGCTGGATATATTTAGGAAAGTTTGTATTTGCATGTGATTTTGTCATCCTGTTTATTTGGTTGGCAGCATCAGAGAAGAATAGCAGAAAATAAATAAGGAAGAACAACAAAAAATAAATGATGTTGGATCTGTGGGTTGGCTTCAAATATTTTTTTCCGCTTTTGTTCAGTTGCTATATGTTTTTGTGACATGGTTTATGTAGGTAGGTGAGTCTTTAGCTCAAAAGGAAGAGCACCTGGGTTTGTTCCCAGGAGATGATGGTTCGACTCCATCACGACTCTCATGTAGCAGTAGCTTCTTATTTAATTTCTTATCTTGAAGTGAACTGATTTACCCATCAGAATAGGGTGAGGTTTGGGGGAATCTGAACTTTTGTTTTACTTAAATGAAAGCTATTGAGTCATACTGAGTCATACCCTCTATGTTGTCATACCTGAGCACACACTCACCCCCACCCCTTGCTATCCCTACACCTGAACACAACACTGACACAGTCACCCTCACCCCTTGCTGTCCCTACACCTGAGCACACACTCACCCCCACCCCCTGTTGCCCCTACACCTAAGCTCACACTCACACATAGCAATGGCATATTAATAATTTTAGGTTATATAAGGTTGGGTGATAATTTCAGGGTAAATCCAACTGACAGAGTTAGGATAACCAAACAGTTTTTCAAATAGATTCAGGGTGAATCCAACTGACAGACTCAGGGTAACCAAACAATTTTTCAAGAAGAATCACGTCACAGAATCATGATAACCAAACAGTTTATTTTCTAGAATTATGATTCAACAGATGGTAACTCAAGTGAATGACCATCCACAATCAGACCACTTCCAAAAGATTTACGCAACCAAACGCTTCCTTAAACATTCTTTATGATACCATTGGCATTTATGTGAGCACATGCCACATGTCCTTTTACTTCCATAAATAATCTCTAAGCAGAAAGGACACGTATCGTGGTGGCGAAACTTGATAGGTGAACTGAATCGTACCTGAACCATTGACTGGGTAGAGGATCACGTGAATTTCCATCCCCACTTTGTAGGTGATCAAAACTTCAAATTTATGTCCTTTTGTTGTCACAACTAACCTTCCATTCTGCCATTAATAACGATTAAAGGGGTATTTATGGAAGAAAAAAGGACACGTATGGTTGTCAAACTGAACTTGAAGAGTAGTTACTGTACACACAATCACATCACTTGCTCACTGGCCCTGGATTGACAATGAAATCCAGTTACGCTCTTCTCCGAGCGAGCTTTCCTCAGAAATTACATATCGAGATTGGCCCCGCTTCTGACCTTATCTGGACATCAACGAATCCTCAGCCCCATAGCCCATATTACTATTTTCTTCTTCATGTTCTTCCTGTGATCAAACTTTCGCTTGAGTCCTTCAATCTGTTTCAGGGTGGTTTTTGAATTGACGTCAACAATGGATATCGATTGGGTTCATTACCTAAAGGGTATGTTGAAACCAATTGCGGCACTCACAGTGGTTTTAATGGCAGTGGCTCTGTCTTACTTCCAGAAGCTTGGGTTGGGGAAGGAGATGCTCTACTCTATTACAAGGGCTTTTCTTCAGTTGTCTGTGATTGGTTTCGTGCTTCAGTTCATTTTCAATCGGAAGAACGGATTTTGGATTCTCGGAGCTTACTTGTTCATGGTCTGTTTCCTTTATTTCGTTCTCTCCACTGCTTCAACTACTTTCGGCATTAATTCCTTATTTTCTTCATATTTTTTGTTAGCTTCTTTGAGTGGATTAGGGATTAATTTTAGGGTTGTTACCTGTTTGCTGAAAGATTTAGTTGGGAATTTGTCATTTGGAAGTTTGAATTGTAATTCTGTCCGTTTTGGTGGTTATCATGTTTTCTAAAGCTTAATTTCTACCTATTCTCAATTACCCAATTTGATTCTTTTGTAATTTGTCACACTTATCCTTTTCAGAGACCATTTGTGAAAGGTAATGCCATTCTAAAATGTGAACACTCTTGAACTTCATCCAATACCACGACAAGTGTATTGGATGATCTGCAATGGGTGAGAATGAAACATTGTTGGTGAATTGCTCTGCCATTGTTATGACTCATGAACACTCATGGACAATGGTAATGAATCACTTTGGCTGTGATTGGTTCAGACAAATCTCTACTGTTGCTACTCAATTTTAATTTATGTAGAGATGGGAAACCATTTGATCAAAAGACGCGGTTTTAACTAAAAACAGCATTGCCTATATCTCCAAATGTTTGAAAAAATGGTGGAAATGGTGGCAAAATAGAGAGGTTGAGAAGTAGAAAGGATCTTGTGTGTTCTTCTGGAGGATACTCTTAATACACCCTTGTGAATAGCCTCCTCTCTTCCAAAAAAAAAAGTGAATGGCCTCCTCACCTTCACTTCTGAATTCTGACTGGAAGAACTTCTGCAATAGAAATGCTGTTTCAATTAGACAATATTGCCTTTTGAGGATAATGTTACACTTAATTAAGTTATTTACCCCCATTTTTACATTCTATTCATGTTCTTGCAGATCTCCATTGCTGCTTCTGTTTCAATTAGACAATATCGCCTTTTGAGGATAATGTTACACTTAATTAAGTTATTTACCCCCATTCTTACATTCTATTCATGTTCTTACAGATCTCCATTGCTGCTTACACGGCAGGCAAACGTGCAAAACATGTACCACATGGGAAGTACATTGCAGGAGCATCTATTCTGACTGGAACAGCAGTGACAATGTTCTTGCTTGTTGTGCTGAATGTTTTCCCTTTCACACCACGGTACATCATCCCTGTTGCAGGCATGATGGTTGGTAGCTCCATGACTGTAACTGGTGTAACAATGAGGCGACTCCGAGATGATGTTAGAATGCAAATAAGCCTGGTTGGTCCAAGTTGAAGAAATACTTTTTGAGTCATTTGAGGAAATTTAAGGTGTTATTGTTGATATGAGAGAGACCTTAGATTTTCTCTGTTGTTTGGGTTTTGTATTTTCTCTTATAGAGAGCCATATTTTTGTTCTTATCTGAATTTTCCACTTCTTTATGTAGGTGGAAACTGCATTGGCCCTTGGAGCAACCCCACATCAGGCGACAATGCAGCAAGTAAAGAGGGCTTTGATTCTTGCACTCTCTCCTATTTTGGACAATGCAAAGACCGTGGGGCTGATCTCACTTCCTGGTGCGATGACTGGTCTTATAATGGGGGGTGCCTCCCCTTTGGAGGCCATTCAGTTGCAGATTGTGGTGATGAACATGCAGATGGGTTCAACAACTGTTAGTAGCATTATGTCAACATACCTCTGTTGGCCCTCCTTCTTCACCAAAGCTTACCAGTTGGAAGCCAAGGTTTTCAATGCAGAGTAGGCTTTTCTTTTTGTTGTTCAAACCATTCCTTACTAGAGGCAAGGTATGATGTTTTCTCAAATTGAAACCCATTGTAATAAACTGCAATCATCTCAACCACTTGTTTTGCAGTCAGATGCTCATATTTTTTAAGTTGTTCATGCATTAAGTGGCCCTTGTGGTATTGTGTTTTCCTTTCTTCAATAATGTAATGGTTTTGTAGTGTGACAGAGACAGAGAGGGTTTCATTTCATCTTAATTTCCTTTGAGACCTTTGTGGAACAATGGAAAAGCAGTGGAAGCTATCTCCAAGATCTGGTGTTGAGTTTGGGTTTGGGTTTGGGTTTGCTAAGACCCAATTTCGGGTTGGGTTGCATTTCATTTTTCCTCTGGACCTTAGGTTGCTCGTGTTCCCCAGACCCACCTGATATGCCTTCTACACAGGACACAGCCAATCCAGTAGAGTCAGATCTTCCCCAAAACTGAAGGTAGTTTTTTTTTGTAAATTTTGGAATTGGTCTCTAAGATTTGAATTTGATTGTATATGTTATTTAAATAAAGATCCCAAGATAAATTACTAAGGCTTCTCGTGGTCGAAATTAGAGTGAAGTGGAGGGAAATGAAATTAAAACGAAGAGAAATTCACTTTTTTTTTAAATTACTACCAGTGATGATAGTGTAACTAACTCAAAAAGCAAGTTACTATGGTGATTAAAGTTTTTCTTTAGTTTCTTAACCTTCTTACTTGGATTTGAGTATGAAAATATTGTAGTATTGAGGAAGCTGGGTAGTAACTTGACATTATCGAGCCTAATATGGTGCAGTGCAATTGAGGGATTTTTCTACATCACTGATCCAAATCCAGGGTCCCCTTAGCACTGTTCAAATGAGATTGTTTTGTTTTTTTTTTTTTGTATTTTTGTGTTAGTTAAACCTTCTCCATTAAATCCTAACACCAAATAAACTGGATCAAGGACTTTTGAGGGGAATTTGTCTGTGTTCTCTTCTGACAAGCATCTTGTGATGGTCTAAATATATACCACACGATAGATCCATTAATGACCAAATTTTATGTTTTGGGTATACTATAAGTATAAGGTCCCTTGCTGATATGTCAAACTTCAACACCAACATAATTTATCAAGTAGCAAAATAAGGTTTCGAAAATCTAGGGACTACGAGAGGATGTATGGAAAGATGAAAAGACATGCATAGGTACTTACTTGATTCAACTGAAGTCTAAAATTTGACACATGGTTAATCCATAAGATGAGCAATTAATCCAACTATCAATTGGCTAATATTATTTCTCAAGTAGTTCAAAATGGGGAACCATCCTAAAAAAGTATCATGATGGATCATCTAAATGGATTCTTACAAAAAAAAAACAAAAGTCCATTTTTCTAGTTTTGGAATGCGTCGACTGTTTTCGATCACCGGAATCGACTAGAATCACCTAAACCCTAGAAAAAAAGTGGAATTGGTCGCTTTGAATTGCCCTAGATCGGCTGATCCAATTCAAAACATTGTTTGCTCAGCAAGCGAATTTGGCTACTCTTAGCACTCTGTCCAGGAAGTGCCTAGTGACGCATCCAAAGGCGAGGTTGCTTGCAGCGCATCGGGATGTGTGCCTGGCTCCATCCCGGCGCGCTGCAAGAAGCCCCGCTGTTGGATGCCTCACTGGGCACTCCACGGATGGGGTGCTTGCAAGAGAGGAGCCCGATCCCACAACTCATGCTTGCAAGGTTAGAATACACACAACTCATGCTCGCAAGCATATCTCCCACACAACTCAAACTACCAAGTGATTGGCAAGAGAATCAACCTCCGTCAATTCCAATTCTGATCATCGGAATCGGCCATGATCGGAATCCAGCTAGAATTGCCTAAACCCTAGAGGGGGGGGGGAAAGGAATCGTCATTTTGAATCACCCGAATCGGCCGATCCCGATTCGAAACACCGACTCTTCACCATGCGTACGTAACACGCGACTCACGCTTGCGCAAGGTTAGAATACGCGCGAAATTAGTTAGTATTCCTTCTGGCTACCAACGACCAAGTGACCAACGAGGCAACGACCAATGTTAGGAAATCCGGCAGCCGGTAGTTACCGAAACACAAACTCCTTAGAGGAACAAAGCTTTCGCGCGCATTTTTCTATATTTTTTGTCCGATTCTGGATCAGTCAACTCATCAATCACCAAGCTAGCAGATCATAATTATCAAGAAGGGTGGAGCAACCTCGTTATGACGATTAGATTTTGGACGAATTTAAAAGCTCGCGCTCTTCTTCTGCTCGGTTCGCTCTTCATTTGCTTCTTTCCGGGTAAGTTTCTTCTCAACTAG
Organism: Telopea speciosissima; assembly: GCF_018873765.1. Lineage (NCBI taxonomy): Eukaryota > Viridiplantae > Streptophyta > Magnoliopsida > Proteales > Proteaceae > Telopea > Telopea speciosissima. The sequence goes on from NC_057916.1 coordinate 12,201,699, forward strand.
GGTTTTTGGATCGCTTCTCAGATTGATGTTATCCTCTGAATTTGTTTATTTTTATCGGAAATCGTCAGATAAAAGTTAAAACAAAATAGAACTGGTATCAAAATAGTATCATCCAAGTGATAGTCCTTACCGATTGATCTTCGAATCCAAACCACGGAACCAATGCGACTGTGAGAAAAATAAACAAATCAAAGGGAATGAAGAGTTTTTCAATACCAAAGGAACTGGCTTTCAATGAGTGCGCTTGAAGCAATCTTTTTGTGTGGCAGAACTTGAGATTCTTTCTTCTGGATCGTGGATAATTTAGTTCATAGCTGTTTATCAACTCAAGATACTATCATCTGTTCTCTGTTACTCTACTTGCGATTGTTTTGGGTGACTCGTCATTTTTTGGAAGATGAGCGCTTGGATTTGTCAGTATTACTGGGAGGCTAAGGGGTTTAGAGGTTGGCTTTCCGTCCTGTTTTCCTTGTTGTTGGTTCATACTACTTGCTCTGTAATGTTATTGGTGGAAGATAGCCAAAGAAGAGGACAGGAAATTGCTTCTTGTGATGGCAAGACAATTGAAGGTTAGATATAAGGAAGAGATGAAACTGCTAAGCCTAAATTGGTTGGCCAATAGCCACTGGTGGAATTGAGAGATTTACGGCATTCTTTTGCATGATTCTAGAAAAGGTACCGGGTGTTTTATTTTTGGTTTATCTAATTTATGGGCATAACGATACATAATATGAAAATCAAACTACCAAAGGGTGAAAGAGAGTATCCTGGCTTTTCTGAGAAGTTGTTTATGGGTATATCTTGAAGGGTGTGGGGTATAGTTTGACATTCTTCTTGAGCTGCTTACCATTTATTGGAGCTGAATTGTTAACTTCAGGAAATTTTGGATGTTTTGATAGTGAATTGCTAAAGTGCCTAATGATATTTTGAAGCAGAAAGAGGCTACTGATGAGAGTCCGAGGTTTGGAAGGATGGAGAGTATCTTGGCTTTTTGTTTTTTTAATTCTTTTGGGGTTTCTTAAGAGGTCTAAAGTGTAGTTTGACAATGCTTCTTGAGCTGCTTACCATTTATTGGAGCTGAATTAGTAACTTTCTCGAAATTTCGGATGCTTGCATATTAAAACGCTAAAGTTCTTATTGATATTCTGAAAGCAGAAAGAGGCCAACAGATATAAATTGAAAATATTACGGCTCTTGCTTATTGCTTACTACTTATGCATGTATTTGTGTCTTGAAATTATGGGGGAAAAGGAAAAGAGTGCTAGGGATCAGAGGAAGATGTTAAAACTGAGCAGTGCTTCATGGTTAATAACCTCAATGTGGTGTTGGCATGTCTAATTAGGATATTCCTCCCAGAGAAGGACCTTGATAAATGTGCTAATCTTCTTGAATGATTATATAAGATTTTATCAATATAGTAAAAGCAGATGGATGATATGGATAAACAGGCCTAATGAATGATTCCTCTAGCTTTCACATGAAAATATTGCCATATGTAGGATGCAGGGTAAAACAGCTCCATGGAAAGTCATGGGTTTTACTTCAATATTAACACTTGAGAAAATCTTTGCCCCACACCATCTTAAAAGAAAGGGGCTTTGAACTTGCTCATGGATGCTATGTGTACAAAGGGAAAGAGGAGAGTGTTATTCATCTCCCTCTACATTGTTAGCAAAAACAGTATGGTGCTACTATTTCGTCTATACAAGGGTGCACTAGGTTTGCCGAATAATGTATGGGTGATGTTCATATGATTGACTTCTATTCTTTGGTCCTAGCATGTTCTCCTCTAGATCAAAGAATTTGTCTGTGTATTCCATTTGGCACGTGTGAAGTATGCAGATTGGTTTTCAATTTTCACAATTGCTTCACCCCCCCACACCCCCCCCCCCCCCCCCCCCCCCCCCCCCCCCCCCCCCCCCCCCCCCCCCCCCCCCCCCCCCCCCCCCCCCCCCCCCCCCCCCACCCCCCACCCGACATCAAACCCCCCCCCCCCCCCACCCCCCCCTAAAAAAAAAAAAATACAAAAAAAAAAAAAAAAAAAAAAAAAAACAAAACAAACAACCAACAAAAAAAACCCCCCCCAAACCCCAAAAAAAAAAAAAAAAACCCCCAAACACCCCCCCCCCCCCCCCCCAAACCCCCCCCCCCCACCAAAAAAACCCCCCCCCCCCCCCAAACCCCCAAACCCCCACCAACCCCCCCCCCCCCCCCCCCCCCCCCCCCCCCCCCCCCCCCCCCCCCCCCCCCCCCCCCCCCCCCCCCCCCCCCCCCCCCCACCCCCCCCCCCCCCCCCCCCCCCCCCCTTTTTTGTCTTTGTTTTGTAAATGGACCATAGTTCCCTTTTGGCATGTGTGAAGTATGCAGATTGGGATTCAGTTTTCAGAATTGAGGTATTTGTTTTGTAAATTGACAATAGTTCCGTACACAAACATAAACCTTGTGCAGATTATATAAAATCAATAAAACTTCTGTTGAATAATGTACACCAGAATACCGTGGGGGTATTCTGTTCTTTTTACTGCTTTAATTTTTAGTGTTTGTGCTGCCTAGTTAAGTCAGATATAGCTAGGGGTATTTTTGTCTCTATGATGTAATCTTCCATATTATAAATATATGGTTTGGTTGATCAGTTAGATCATTCAAGCATTCTCCTAATTCCTGTTTTGTTAACATGGCATCAGAGCCACTTTCTCTGATCTAGGTTTTCAAAACCCACCACCTTCCATTGTTCCTCTCTTCCACCTTCTCCCACTTGATCTTCTCTTTCTCCTTTCCTTTCTTTTTTTTGTTTTCTTCTCTTACTAGGGCAGATCTAATGAGGTGATCATACGATCTAGATGCTGCCTTCAATCCAACCTCTTCAATAGATGGTTTAATCAAAAATCAAGTTCGATAGCTGCTGCCCTTGTCCCTGTGATTTTTTGGAGATCTCCCCTTCTTGAAGATCAGCTTCTCTTTTGCCTTGGAAGCTGTTTTTTCCTTATTGGAGATCGATCATAGTAGTATTGGACAACAAATATTACAGAGATTTCAACCTATTTGCAGCTTATACCTATTATCGATCTCAATTCAGGGTTTTTTTCAAACCCCCGACTCTTATTGATTTTTGGGTTTCTGTTCTTTGCTTGGGCTGATATTTGGAGATCTCATTCACACTACTTCAAGGAGGACTCGACATTACTATCAGCCCCGTTCGAGTTTTTTTGAAGACCCCTAACCCAAATCGATCTCGTCTTTCAGGGTTTTTCAAAACCCTAATCCTTATTGATTTTTGGGGGTTAGGGCTGCTTGTTGCTGCTATTACTTTCAAGGTTTCTTTGCTGCCAAGAGGATCACTTGACCTTATTTTCAAGGCTTTTACTTCTGATTTTCTGCCAAGGATTATCTTCATCATGCCAGACTCTGATGTGACCACGGCTACTTCTGGAGAAGATGGTCAGTCCAGGACTGAATTCCTCCCTTATGCTACTTCCATTAAACTTGATGGTTCCAATTATCTAATGTGGGCCAGATCTCTCTCTTTGACTGTGGCTGGAAGAGGACTCAGTGGCCATCTTAATGGCACCTCTAAACAGCCCATTGAAGAGGGCCCCTCTCAAGCTCGATAGAATACCAATGATGCTATGGTTATGTCCTTTGTTCTGAACTCCATGCCTCAAGAACTCTCTCCAACCAGTACTTTCTCCTTGAAACAGCCGCACAGATATGGGCTGCTGCTAAGGGAACTTATGGACAATTGGGGAATGATGCATAAGTTTATGACATCCGGAAGACACTCCATACCACTACTCAGAAGGAGTTGTCAGTTACCAAATACTATGCTGTCCTCACAAGCTTATGGCAACAATTGGATCACTATGCTCGATTTCAGCCCTCTACACATGACGACATTACTGCCTATTCCAAGTATGTGCACCAGTTTCAAGTTTATGATTTTTTAGTTGGTCTTAATGCTGAACATGATCCAATTTGAGTGCAAATTCTTAGTAGGATTCCTTTCCCAACATTGGAGCAGGCCTTTTCTTATGTTCACATTGAAGAGACACCTCAGGCTGCTATGATGTTGACTCCTACAGTTGAGAGATCAGTCCTACGAGCTGCTGGTTCCAACTCTTCTACTACTTTTGAGAGTAGTGCTTCTGCTGCTGCTGCTACTGCTGCTCCTGCAAAAGAGCCAATCAAGTGTGACCATTGCAACAAACCATATCATACTAAGGCTCAGTGCTGGAAATTACATGGGAAGCCTGCTGATTTTGAGACCAAACGTGGTCGTGGTAAACCTAAAGGCAAGGCTAATCACACTGAAAGTGTAACTACAGCCCCCCACTGCTGAACCAGTTTTCTCCCATGAAGAATTTCAGGCTCTCAGGCGTATGTTACAAACTTCCGCTGCCTCTACTACGTCTACTGCCAGTTATTCCACACCATCAGGTTCTCATTTTGCCCGTTCAGGTATTTCCTTTGCTGGTCACTGTGCATCGGTTGTCTCCACTCCATGGATCATCGACTTCGGTGCCATTGATTACATGACAGGTTCTTCTAGCCTTTTTCATACCTATTCCCCTACTTCTTGCAAGGATAAGGTTAAAATAGCTTATGGGTCCCTCTCATCTATTTCTGGGAAAGGATCCATTAGTTGTTCCCCTTCTCTTACCTTGTCTTCTGTGTTGCATATTCCCAATTTCACTACTAACATTTTATCTATTAGTAGTATTACAAAAAATCTGAATTGTAAAGTGACCTTTTTTCCATCTCATTGTGTCTTTCAGGATCTGGACTCGGCGAAGACGATTGGATCGGGTAAAGTGCATGGTGGATTGTACCTGCTTAATGGTGACCCTCTTGTTACACAGGCTTTACCTTCTCAGCTATGTCAGTCTGCATCCTTCTCCTTTGAAGTACACCAATGGCATTCTAAACTAGGACATCCCCCCTTAGGAACTTTATCACATTTATTACTAGCAATAATAAAAAATTGTAATACGGAAGACTTTTTCTGTGAGCCTTGTGTCTTGGCCAAACTGACACGTTCAAACTATCATATTTCTAATAAAAGGTCTTCTTCCTTATTTCAATTGGATCATACTGATGTGTGGGGTCCTAGTCGAAAAGCTTCTCTTTCTGGTCATAGGTGGTATGTCACTTTTATAGATTGTTATTCCCGATTCACTTGGGTCTACCTGATGCACACAAAAAATGAAGTTTTTTCTAGTTTTCAGCATTTTCACAAGATGGTCCAGACCCAATTTAATGCCACTCTCAAAGTCTTGAGAAGTGACAATGGGGCAAAGTATATGGAAGGTCAGTTCCAAAGATACCTTACTGGCCATGGGATTTTACATCAGACCAGCTATGTTGATACTCCAGCCCAAAATGGTGTGGCTGAAAGAAAAAACCGCCATCTCTTGGAGGTGGCTAGAGTACTTATGTTTGCTCGACATGTTCCTTCCTTTTATTGGGGAGATGTTGTACTCACTGCGGCCTATTTGATTAATAGGCTGCCCAGTCGGGTCCTTGACTACAAGTCCCCTGTCGAGCTATTACTTGGCTCTTCTTCTTTTATTGTTCCCCCTAGGGTGTTTGGTTGCGTTTGCTATGCCAGGGATACTAGATCCCCTGGTAAACTTGAACCCCGTAGTCTCCGCTCCATTTTTTTAAGGGTACTCTGCCACCCAGAAGGGGTACAAGTGCTATTATCCTCCTGCCAGACGTACATTGGTCAGTATGGATGTTGTTTTTCATGAGACTGTGTCTTATTATTTGTCTCCACCTCTTCAGCGGGAGAGTGTTAGTGAAGATGTGCTGACCATTGAACCTCCCCTACAGTCCGTTTACAATGAGTCTGTTCTTGTTCCTCCTACTCCTAGTCCTCCCTCTGCCTCAGGGGGAGAGGTTCCTATACAGGAGGAGACCATCCCTGATGATGTTGTTGACATTCCTATTCAAGGGGAGCAAACTCCTGTTCAGACTCCAGTCCAGACTCCAGCCCAGAAAACCATTAGTGAATTTCAAAGGAGGATTAATGAATCTAATGTGCAAACTTATACAAGGAAACACAAGCAGCTTCAACCAACTATAGCACCAGTACCCATCCAATTACCGAACCTGGTCCCAGAACCTGCCTCTCCACCTGGTAATACTTCTTCTTCTGATTTACCTATTGCTATTCATAAGGGTGTCAGGGCTTGCACTAAGCATCCTATATCCGATGTTGTTTCTTATGACTCCCTTTCTCCATCTTTTCGTGCTTTTGTTTCTTCTCTTTCTTTTGTTCGTATTCCTAACAATTGGCAGGAAGCTCTATCAGATGGAAAGTGGAAGGCAACAATGATGGAAGAAATGGAAGCCCTGGAAAAAAATAGTACATGGGAGCTTGTGGTTCTTCCACCTGGGAAGAGAACTGTTGGATGCAAGTGGGTGTTTGTAGTAAAACAGAAGGTGGATGGCACTGTGGATAGGTATAAGGCACGACTCGGGGCAAAGGGGTTTACCCAAACATACGACATTGATTACTAGGAGACCTTTGCCCCTGTTGCAAAGCTGAATACTGTTCGGGTTTTGCTATTCTGTGCAGTCAATCTTGGGTGGAAATTGCAACAGTTGGATGTGAAGAATGCTTTCCTCAATGGAGAACTAGATGAGGAGGTGTATATGGGCATTCCACCAGGGTTCTCTTGTGACAAAAACCAAGGTAAAGTGTGTAAGTTGAAGCATGCACTTTATGGGCTGAAGGAGTCACCTCGAGCATGGTTTGGCCAGTTTTACAAGGCCATGATTTCTGTGGGCTATAAGCAGAGTAATGTTGATCACACTCTCTTTATAAAGAGGGTTGGTGGAAAACTCACTGTTCTTATAGTCTACGTTGATGACATAGTGGTCACTGGCAATGATGGTGATGAGATCAGCCGGTTGAAGTCCTTTCTTGGGTAAGAGTTTGAGATTAAAGATCTAGGAAAGCTACGATACTTTCTTGGGATTGAGGTTGCCAGATCTTCTAAAGGCATTTTTCTCTCCCAAAGGAAGTATGTCCTAGATTTATTGGCTGAAACTGGTTTGTTAAGATGTCACCCTTTAGATACTCCTATGGATGCTACTGTTTGTCTCAAGGAAAAAGACGGTGAACCTGTTGATAAAGGCCGGTACCAAAGACTAGTGGGGAAGTTGATTTATCTCTCACACACACGTCCTAATATTGTTGTTGTTGTGAGTACTGTGAGTCAGTTTATGTATGATCCCTACTCTTCTCATATGGAAGTTGTTCTTCGTATCCTTCACTACCTGAAGTCAGCTCCTGGAAAGGGCATTCTCCTGTCTTCTCATGGTCACCTATGAATAGAGGCATACATTGATGCTGATTGGGCTGGTTCTACAGATCGCAAGTCTATTTCTGGGTATTGTTCTTTTGTAGGTGACAATCTTGTCACTTGGCGTAGCAAGAAGCAGAATATGGTTGCTCGTTCTAGTGCCGAAGCAGAATTTCGTGCTATGGCACAAGGCATCTGTGAGTTACTTTGGCTTAAAGGCTTGCTACAAGACCTTGGTGTTCCTATTCGTCTTCCTATGATGTTGTACTGTGACAACAAGGCTATAATCAGCATTGCACACAACCCGGTACAGCATGATCGCACTAAGCATGTTGAAGTGGATAGGCATTTCATCAAGGAGAAATTGGAAGAAGGGCTGATTTGTGTTCCCTTTGTGAAGTCTACTGATCAGCTTGCTGATATTTTCTCCAAGTGATTATCTGGAAAGCTATTTCATCCTATTTTAGTCAAGTTGGGAATGATTGACATATTTGTTCCAACTTGAGGGGGAGTGTTGAATAATGTACACCTACCGTGGGGGTATTCTGGCCTTTTTACTGCTTTAATTTTTAGTGTTTGTGCTGCCTAGTTAAGTCGGCTATAGCTAGGGGTATTTTTGTCTCTATGATGTAATCTTCCATACTATAAATATATGGCTTGGTTGATCAGTTAGATCATTCAAGCATTTTCCTAATTCCTGTATTGTTAACAACTTCTTCTAGTTGCAAATAGGAAAGTTTTCAGTTAAGCTGTTTAAAGAAGCAAGCTATCAAAATGTACACAAGGTAACTAAGCTGTTTGTTAGATTTGCACATTTGGTTCGGTGTAAATAAGAGTTTGGTTTTGGGAGATTAAGGTTCTTTTTTTAAAGATCAAAGGGGTATGTTTTGCATGTTTTTTTACTTCTAAATGAAGTTATTTGTAACATACACAAAAACATGTGTAGAATGTAGATTACAGAAGAACTAACAAGAGTTGTTGTTGCTGTTAAGGGTGGAAAAAATAGACTTGCCATTAAGCAGTTTAAAGAAGGCAGTTTTATTTATTTTTTGGTGAATAATTAATTCAATACCAAAAACCCCGGAGGGGTGAGGGGGAGAAGAGAGAGAGAGCCAAGAAGGAGCCTCCCCTAGGCGGTGGGGAGAGGCTGAATCAGGGACTCAGGTAAACCCCAAGAGACAACAATGACCCTGTTCCTTGTTCTTCTACTTTTTCATAATCTTTTATCATATTTCTAAAATTTTTTGTAGTTCTGAGCTTTTAGGCCTCAGTTAACAAGGTTATTGGAAAGATCTCTCCCTCAAGAAAAGTTCATGGAAACAGATTACAATTGCAACTAAATAAATAAATACTTTGACATCATTCAGTGAGTGTGCGAAAGCTACTTCCCTTTAACCATACATGTCTGATGTGCTTAGCAAGTTAGGAATCAGCCAACCCTTTGTTATATGTTGTCATTTTTCCAATTAGGAAATCAGTCAACTTATTTTTTCTCCAGAGAATTATGTTTATTGTAAGACGTAATATACTAATTTAGGTACTCGGTGGCATTAGTTATCATTCTAGGGGGGCTGACTATTGTTCTGTCTTTTGCAGGAGTTTTTTCTTCAGGAGTTGTTACACTCAAGTCCATCCAGATTTTTAAAACCCATGAATTATTTAATGCGAAACCAACAGTTTATTTCCATTGTGAAGGGGAGAACAGGACAATTTTTCCAGACGTGAAGAAAACAGATGTTGTATATACTTTCAAGGGTGAGGAATCTTGGCAGGTCCGTAGTTCGTTTCTCAGTTATTTTGAGCTAATGGTCTAATACTTTCTAAGTTGTTAGTAGAATCAGAAAGATCTGTGGGAAAACTCTTTTACATGGCTTACCATTCTTTTACTTTTTTTTTTTTCTGGATGAATATACATGACTCTCTGACTCTTTATATGTAGAAAAATATAAAGATGAAATTGAACACTGATAGTAGTTTATGACTTTATGCAAATAGTTTCTAGCAAACATGGTTTGGAGGAACTGTCCATCTTCCAGTGCTGTGTATTCTAATCCCCCATTTCTTTTGATAAGAAACTAACTTCTATTAAAATATGCACCTGTAATTCATGCAGAATGGGATGAGAATTACCATCGTGTAGAAGCTTGCTTCTTTAGCACATTCATTCATGGTGTGAGAACCCTTGCCTTCTTTTCATTTTATTTTGAATCCAATGTAGTTTTACTTCTTCAGGATGGCCTCATTAACCATTGCCTATTTTTCACATCAGCAAGGAGAAAAGGGTGATCTATGTGGATGTTGTGTACCCTACTCAACTCCACACATGTATATACTAACAATAACAGAAATACTCCTGCACATAATATGGTATTCTTTACAAATTTTAATATCACTATAACAACAGTTGTAAGAGTCAGTAAATAGGGTTCCCCCTCTATTCGAGGGAGCTTGCCTACTTTATGAGAAGTCATTACTCTCTGTTTATGATGCCTGGCTTACCACTAATGTTTATATAATTTTTATGTTCTTCATCTATGTTGAATCTAGTCTTATGATATTGTACCCTTGAACTTTATTAATTCAGGATTTGGTTTTTCAAAGTTGCTACATCTTGCACCAAATACCCCATTGTCACTGTTAAATTTAGTAGTCTATTTAGTAGTCCCGGTTTATGTCTCTGTGGGTTTTCTATCGGTTTATTTGTGAGGGGTGTTTTGGGTATTACTCGATGTAACTTAAGTAAGTTGGTGGTGGCGTGGTTGTAGGATTCTGTTTTTTATTTAAATATCTCCCCCAGCCCACGGTTTGGGCAGAGTGCTCATAACTCGAACCATGGGCAAGGTTTCTCTCCTCCCTTGATTCCATCAATCTCTCTTCTTCTTCTTCCTCCTCTCTATTGTTGTAGGTACTTAATGCCTTGATATTGTCACATGGTATCAGAGCATTAAGATCTTATGGTTAGCATTATTCTTTTAGTTTGAGAGTCACTTTTGAAATTATCCATTGTGGTCTACAACAACCAATGCTGTATGTTTTCTTCTAAAACCCTAGTTGATAATACAATGAAAAACTAGGGTTTCCATTATGGTCAACAGCAACCAATGCTGTCAATTCCTGTCTGAATTGGACTCTGATCTTCAATCTGTCAAGAGTCAAATATTAACTGGTGAGAAGATCCCCTTTATGAACGAGGCTTACTATAGAATTCAGTAGATTGTGTCACCTTCTCTGGTTAAGCCTGATTCCACTACCTCTTCTAAGGATAATTTGGCATTCGTTGCTAATGGTGGTGGTCATGGTCATGGTAATGGTGCTTCTAGTAGAGGTCGTGGATTAGGGGGAGGTCATGGACGTGGTACGAGTGGTCATGGCAATCCACCTTCTGATCTAGTTGTTCGTTGGTTTACTCATTGTGGCCGCCCTAATCACACTGTTGACAAATATTGGATAAAGCATGGCAAGCCCCAGTAGGCACAACAGCAATTTGCTAATACTACTGTCTTTGATGGGAATACTAGCATGGTGCCTTCCAATGATACCAATCAAAGTCCTTCTATTGGGGTGGTGTCTCCTGTCACACTGGTATGATCAATCAACTCCTCAAACGAGTTTAGCAGCTTCAGACATCCTCTTCTACATCCACGGTTACATTAGCTCACTCAAGTATTTCTACATGTTTTACTTCTTCATCCTCCCCTCCCTAGGTCATCGACTTAGGTGCATCATCACATATGACTGATAAGCCAAATTTGTTTTCTTTATTTCTGCAATCTGTTTCTTCATCACAAGTTGTTCTTGCTGATGGAATTCTTACTAGTGTCATGGGTCATGGTATTGTCCCTTTGTCTCCTATGCTCTCACATCTACTGTTCTTCGTGTTCCCTAATTACCGCTTAATCTTTTATCTGGTAGTCAATTGACTAAACATCTTAATTGCTCCATTAATTTCATCCTTCTGGTTGTGTGTTTCATAATCTCAAGACAAAGATGATGACTAGTGGAGGGCAGGAGAGGGATGGCTTATACTACTTTGACGTTGCTTCCTCCACGGCAGCCTCTGCTACTTCTACTGGTGTCTCACCTTTACATTGGCACTACCGGCTGGGGCATCTTTCTCATTCCAAGCTATAGTATATCATCCCTAGTTGCAAGTCTATTTCCCGTCTTAAGTGTGAAGCTTGTGAGCTTGGTAAGCATCACCGTACTGTATTTCTGTCACGTAGCGAGTCTAGGAGTCAATCTTTATTTGATTTAATTCATTTTGATATTTGGAGCCCAATAGGGTTAAAAGTCGGTTAGGTTTTTCTTTTTTCTTTTTTTCTTTATTGACGATCATTCGCGCTTGGCATGGTTGTATCTTTTAAAGGATCATTCTGAATTTGTGTCTGTCTGCAAACAATTTTATAATGAAATCAAAGTTCAATTTGGTATTTGTTCGAAAAGTTTGCGTACTGATAATGCTTTGGAAATTACTCAACGTGAGATTTCTTCGGTTTGTTCTGACAATGAGATTAATCATTAAGCCAGCTGTTCTTATATAAAAAAACCGCCATCTTTTAGACATTGCTAGGTCCCTTGTGTTTCATATGAATGTTCCAAAGTTTATTAGAACAATACCGTGTTGACTGCCTGTTTTTTATTAACCCGATGCCGTCCTCTGCTCTCCATAGTAAAACTTTGTTTTCTGTTTTTTTCCTAACAGTTCTTTGTTTAGTTTGCCTCCTTGTATTTTTTGTTGTCAGTGCTTTGTCCATAATCTTTGTCCTGGCCTTAATAAATTGTCTCCTTGGGCTACCAAGTGTTTATTTCTTGGTTACTCTCGTACCCAAAAAGGCTACCAGTGTTTTGATCATTTTACTCGTCAACAATTTATTATTGTTGAGGTTATATCTTTTGAAAATTCACCATATTTTGGTAGCTTTGTTTTTTATTTGGGTCATGAATCTCCTAGTCCCCTTCCAGTTCCTCAAATCATTCCTCTTGAGGTTTCAGACCCCAAATCTACGAAGGTGCCCTTGCAAGTATACAAGCGCTGCCCTGAGCAACCACTGCTTGCTACTATCACTCCTCACCTTCTCCAAACCGGCTCTTTGCGTAGAGATTATTCTTCTACTGTTGATCTCCCTATTGCTCTTTGGAAAGTTACTCGCTCCTGTAGTCATAACTTCTTGGTTGTGTATCTGATTACTAATTGTCTCTATTTTTCATCTTTTTGCTTCTCTTCGTCAATTTGCTTTTATCTTTCACCTCCTAGTTCTTTCCTAACAATTGCAAAGATGCTTTGTCTCACCGTGGGTGAAAAACTGCAATGGATGTGGAAATGGGTGCCTTGCTAACTCACAAAACTTGGACATTGGTATACCTCTCTCCTGTTAAGGACCTTGTACAGTGTCGTTGGGTATATATTATTAAGTATAACCCTAATGGTTCAGTAGAGCGGTTGAAAGCTTGTTTGGTTGCTAAGGGCTACCCTCAGACCTATGGGGTTATCTACTTTGAGACATTCTCCCTCGTTTCTCGGTTGAATTCTGTAAGAATTCTTATATCCTTGGCTGTTAACTTTGATTGGCCTCTTTACCAGCTAGACATCAAGAATGCCTTTTTGTATGGATATTTGCAAGAAGTACATATGGAGCAACCTCCTGGGTATGTTGCTCATAGGGAGAATACTAAGAAAGTTTGTAGGCTACACAAAGCCATTTATGGGCTGAAACAGTCCCCACGGATGTGGTTTGATAAATTCAGCAAAATTGTTGCCACATATGGCTTTTCTCAGTGTTACTCAGATCACTCAGTTTTTGTTCGTCATTAGGATCCTAAAGTCATTGTGCTGGTTGTTTATGTTGATGACATCATTGCGTCTGGTAATGATCTATTTATGATTGCATAGGTTAAGTCTTACTTACAACAACATTTTCAGATGAAGGACTTGGGTGCACTCAGCTATTTCCTTGGGATTGAGGTCACTCGTAGTAAGAAAGTGCTCAGTTTATCACAACAAAAGTATGTTTTTGATCATCTGAGTGATACATGAAAGTTAGGTTGTAAGCATATTAATACTCCTATGGATCCTAATGTCAAACTTGGAGCATTTGATGACAAGGAGTTTGAAGATAAACATCAATATCGGAGATTAGTCGACAAGCTTATATATTTTACTGTTACCCGACCTGATATTTCTTTTGCTATTGGTGCAATTAGCCAATTTATGCAAAACCCTAAGTAAGTTCATTGAGAGGCAGCTTGTCGTATATTGAGGTATCTTAAGGGTGTTCCTTGGAAATGACTTATTTATCACCGTCATGGTCACACTAACATTGTTAGTTATTCTAATGTTGATTGGGCTGGTACTGATATGATTGGTGACCTACTACAAGCTATTGTACCTTCTTTGGTGGTTATCTCATTACATGGAGGAGTAAGAAACAAACCATTGTGGCACGTTCGAGTGTTGAAGCTGAGTATCTAGCTATGGTTCACATTGCAGCTGAATTGATGTGGCTTCGGTCCTTTGTTCAGGAGCTTCGTTATTCAGTCAACAAGCCAATGGAGATGTTTTGTGATAACCATTCGGCTATTTACAATGCAAATAATCCGATTTTTCATGAGAGGACGAAGCATGTTAAAGTAGATTGTCATTTTATTCGGGACACAATAATCAAGAAGTTGATCTCCACACCTTTTGTCAATTATCTTTTATTTACCAAAGCCATTTTTCGGAATGTTTTTCTGCAAGGGTGCTCCAAGCTGGGCATGGGTGATGTCTTTGCTCCAGCTTGAGTGGGAGTGTTAAATTTAGTAGTCTATTTAGCAGTCTCGGTTTTTGTCTTTGTGGGTTTTCTATCTGTTTATGTTTGAGGGGTGTTTTGGGTATTACTCTATGTAACTTAAGTAGGTCGGTGGTGGTGGTGTTGTAGGATTTTGTTTTTAATATAAATATCTCCCCCAGCCCACGGTTTGGGCAGATTGCTCATAACTCAAATTGTGGGCAAGGTTTCTCTCCTCTCTTGTTTCCATCAATCTCTCTTCTTCTTCTTCTTCCTCTTCTCTATTGCTGCAGGTTCTTAATGCCTTGATATTGTCACAATCGCTTTGGTATATCCGTTCTTATATTTACTGTTTTCCTTATTTTGAAATGAACTCATTATGATTGAACTTGGGAAGGAGAGACTTCCAAAACTTTTACTCTCTTTCATTGGATTTTGATTTCAGATTGGTTTCTTAAAATAGGTCAACGAATGGATTTTTAGTCAAGACGGAATTGTTTGGTTTCACAAGAGAAATCCATTTTGACCTTTTGGGGATTCTGGGTTTCACAACCATGGTTGAAAATCTCGCGAAATTTCGGCGATATATCGCCAAATTTCGTATATCTCGACATGTCCGAGATACGAAACCAATCCGAAACAAAAAAAATACAATATTTCGTCGATATATCGTGAGATATCGACAAAATATCGTGGACTTCACGATATATCGCGAGATATTGAAAAAGTGACAAATAGTGTCACGTGAGGGGCCATTTTATACCATATTTCGCAGCTCTTGGTCGATATTTCGACCGAGAGCTACTGAAACTCTATTTTTCTCTCTTCTTCCTCATTTTTTGCTCTTCTTCCTCCCTTCCAAGCATCATCCAAGCATTGTTGAAGCTCTTTGTCGCCGGGAAGACGTCGGAGGGTCATCTAAGCTCATCATCCAAGCCTATTTTCACTATTTAAGGTAAATTCTATTTCTCTAAAACTATTTTTTTTTTAAATACTTTGTACAAATGTTGTTGGATGTTGATGATATTAATATATGTTAGACACCGGAGGCCAATCTACAGCCTCACGGTGTCGAAATTTTTTTCCCATATGTATTTTTATTTTTATTTTCTGGTTTTAAAAATTCATTTTCCTACAACTAAAATAGAAAATAATTAGGGGTAATATGACTTAGATGGTAATGAATTAAATATATGTTAGACACCAATGGCCGATCTACGGCTTCACAGTATCGGATTTATTTTTCTGCTCTTAAATAATTATTTTAATTTTCGGAAATTAAGAAAAATATATAAAAAATTAAAAAAAACAGAAATAAATAAGGAAAAATATGAGTTTTTAGTTTAAAAGATAATGAAAAAATATGAAAGTTATTTCTATATGTTTTGAAATGCATTACATGTATATTATGTTTACTAATTTTTGGTTTTGTTGTGTTAGGTCAATACTTATATTAACATTATATATAAAAAATTGGTTTTAATTATGTGAAAAATATAAGGGTTAGGGGAAAAATATTAAATAACTATACAAGTGTATTAGTAATCTAAAAGTGTCAATTGAAGTGCATCTACATTAAGTTTTTTAATTATTTGTGTTACTTACATTGCAGTAAACAAGTATCATTATGGCGGATCGTGATAGACAACGTGCGAAGGGAAAGCAAAAGGTGGGGGAAAGTAGTCAACAAAGGGGGCGGAGGGAACAAAGAGAACAGAGGGAACAAGAGAGACCAGCCAGCCAGCATAGGGGTGACATTGCATGGTTACATGGCACTCCCATTGATGGGGATAAGAGAAAATCTATATGTAACTATTGTCACATGCAATTTATGGGAGGTGGGTCCAGTAGACTTAAACAACATCTGACTGGAGGATCTAAAGATGTTGTAGGTTGTCATATGGTCCCTACTTGCGCCGGCGCCAACATCATATCACAGTGGATCATCTTCTTCACGGACTGGATCGATTGGTAACCCTAGCTTATATCCTAGGATAGGTTACCTACAGTATGTTGATGATTCCATTTACGTGACACTTGTGGATGACTACACTCGTTTCTTCTCCGATTCTATACCGTGGTCCACATATGTCCTTCAAACAGAGAGCAATGGACGTTGACTCCAGCGAGGCATGAGTGGGATTGATCCAGGGAGGCACAACAACTACTATTAGTAGTTTAGCACTTGTAATTTGTAACTTAAGTTGTGATTTCATTGATCTATGAACTTGTGAGTTGTGACTTGCGAGTCTTGTGACTTTGACACTTAGTGTATTACCTTTAAGGCTTTAAGCATTTGAGCTATTGAGTTTTGAGTTATTGAATATTATGGAGTTTATGAGAATCATGGTACTCATCAATGTGTATTGGCTTTAACTTGATATGTGATGAAGTTAAATACTATTATTAAATATTAACTATCTAATCTATGTGTATTTAACTATTTATACATTAGGGTCGGCGACCGTATGTCAATCAAAAGTGCAAGCCCAAAACACCAATTTGAATTCATATTTTTGCAATTTTATGGTTTAAATGTGTTTATTAAGCTTAAATAAGGTTGTCCATGAAGTTTCAGGCCTAGATATGGCCAAATACCCCCCGAGATGGACCCCCGAAATATCGCAGAAAAAATGCAATATTTCGGTCATATTTCGCGATATTTCGGGTATCTCGGATATCTTGGTAGGCCCGAGATACCGAGATATCGCGAAATATTAAACCTTGTTCACAACTCGGGCTTAGAGGATTGGCTTGAACTTCACTATATTGTGTGTGATGAGGCTCAAGATCGAAGGAGGAAGGATATCGTGTTGGAGCCTTTGATGGAGGAGTTGCAATGGTTTTGAAAGTCACAGACAGTTGGAGGGTGGGGTGGGATCCAACATTCGGGTCACAGTTACATCTCCCAAACAAATTCCAAAACCTCCTCTGTAACACCAGCAATGTCACCACCATGATCCTCCACAGAAGACTCGTCAACATCCTCACCACCTTCATAATCACCATCCTTGGAGAACTGCAGAAAATTGAAGGCCAAGCAAAAGATCTCATTAACAGCCTTATTGGTGGAGAGTACAGAAAGCCTAGACTTGAAGCTGCCACCAATCGCAGTGAAATCATTGCAAATGCCGAGAAGTGTCTGATAAGAAGAATCATGGGTGGTGGAAGTAGAACCCAAGGGGGCCGTAGAAGAAGAGCTGACTGGAGAAGAAGCAAGGAAAGAGGCGACTCCCCATAATTGCCGACCAAGGGTTTTCCCCTGCTCTGATAGGTCCTCTTTCACTCTGCCGACATGAGAAGAGGAGCTCTCTTCTTCTCCTTGTCGTATCTCCTCTCTCTGACAAAACCCTAGAAAACGCAGATTTTTTTCCCGACATTGCCGTCAAGGATTTGGTTATTTTTGTTGACACTGGACAAGTTCTTCCGACTGTTTAGAGAAGGGAGGGGGGGGGGAGAGGAGGTTGTATAAAGTTTGGGGTGGGTTTGCAGGGAGCAGATGAGAGAGAGGTTTCAGCTTTAGTTACTTTCTATTTCCAATAAACAGGGTGTAAAAATCATACCAAAATACCCTAAAAATTTTGAAAACACCCCCTGAATGTGAAATCAAACCAAAGAGAGCTTTAGTCGCTTTCATTTTACATGTACCCTTAATTACTTTCTTCCAGATAAGTGAACAATGAAATTATTGTCTTTGTATGCAGCCTCTGACAGAGCTTCCTGATAAGAAATGCAAACGATGTGGGTTGTATGAGCTGGACATCCTGAAACCAGCTGACGTATTTGATGAGTGGGAGTTTTGTTCTTCTGATTTTCTAGATTCTGATGGGACCTATGTGCATTCCAAGGACAAGGAATTCGATGCTACATTTTTGTGCCCTCAGTGTGTTCATCTTGAAAACAGTAAGTGGTTCTACATTTCAGTTTATTGTTAGATTTTTACAACTCGCCATTCTTCAAGCTGGCAATTTGGACCATTAAGTCAGTGGATCACATCTATTGATAGCACAGGGCCTGAAACCCTTGTTGATCAGTTTCACTTAGTCGTTTATTACAAAGACAACATTCAGAACTGTGAACATCTAAATAATATTATTAGTGGTGAGAAGATAATTAATGGCAAAGAATCTTAGGATATCATGATTGAGGATGGACCTCGGTGCAACGGTAAGGTTGCTCCATTGCGACCTAGTGGTCGTGGGTTCGAGTTAGGAAACAGCCTCTCCACAAAGCCAGAGGTAAGGCTGCATATATTATGACCCTCCCCAGACCCTGCAGTGGCGGGAGCCTCATGCGCTGGATATGCCCTTTAATCTTTGGATATCATGATTCCTTTTAACCGTGGCAGGTTCTGATCATGCATCTGGCTCACATCATGGAGCAGATACAGGAAAGAGAATGCACGTGCTTTTGGTAATTTTAATCAGTGCAATAGTTTCAACTGTATCAATTCTTGGAGTGGTTGCTGCATATAGATATTGGCAGCGGAGGAAGAGGGAGCAGGATCAGGCACGGTTCCTAAAGCTATTTGAAGATGGTGATGACAGTGAAGATGAATTGGGTCTCGGACAAGTGTTATGAAGATATCTTGTGTCCGATTACATATACACACGGTGAAGATGTGTTTTGAGAAGAAAGTTGTTTTTATGTTGTAAGCAGTGAATGCCTTAGGTTGTAACTCTTAGTTGATTAGAATTTTCATGAATAACATGAAAAGTAACCAAGCAAGAGACAGGCAATCCTAAGCATTTCCTTGCAAATTTTTGTAGGTTGCTGTGTAAAATGAATTAGCAAGTGCTGCTTGTATACACATTTTGAGACAAAACAATCAAGAAAAGATGTATTTCGAGAAGATTGAGCAAGTGATGTCTTACATTGCAGTCTGTGAGTAGTGCATGTCTTTGTTGTACAGTCGTAACTGAGTTTCAGTTGAATTTTGTGAATGAGTCCACATGCTTGGATGGTGGGTTTTAAAACTCCAGTCAGTTTAGCTTTACAATTAATGATTTAAGATGGTGATTTACTTGAGCTTCAGATTGAACACTATTTACCTGAGAGAATTCACATGCTTCATTAGAATTCAGACTCCGCAATTCTATCAAGAATGCTAGCAAATGGTCTATTAAGGAGAACCCGAGATGCACAGTCAGGATCAAACTGTTAGTGGGGGGTCCCCATATACAGATATGAGACCCACAATACAGGCAGGATCCTGATCATGCATAAGGAATGTAGTGTGCACTGCTCTAAATCAGTTATGCTAACATCACACAAATGATTTTTTAAGTTGCAATCTACCTGCATAAGAAAGACTCCTACTCATGCCTTAGCCAGGTGCATTAAGCAATGCTTGATCAGTAATGCAGAAAAAAGGGGTCTATGGGGTCTATAAGGCAAGTCCCACTAAAGTTTGGTTCCCCAAAAATGGAGGGTTAATGTCTGGAACAAAGCTGGCCTACTCCATTATGTGCATCTAGCAATTGCTATGCATTTATCTTTCCTTTCTCTTTTATCATGTTTGCATGTATATATCCATATTTCAAAATTGTCTGGGTAAGGCCTGTAAGGATTCCTTGGTTGGAATGCAACTTTAGCTGAGGAATTGACGAGGTCTGATCAGCAAGCTTCAGGTGGTGACCAGGAAAGGGTCCAGACTGTAACCCTCTGCAGAGATCTTCAAGAAGCAATGCAACGGGTTGAGATGCTCAAATTAGAAAGAAGATGATGCATCTACATGTCACTACCTTGCTAGTAAGCTGGAATCTGATCTGAAGAGCCTCTTTGATGCATACAACAGTCTTGAACAGGTCAACTTCTAGTTGGAATCAGAAATAAGTACATTGAGGAAAGGAGAACCATACCACGATACCGTGGCTATGAAGGCTGAGGCAAGGTAAGAATCTCTGCTATTTTGCCTTGGAAAAGAGCAGAGCAAAGTGGAGATGCTGACAATAAGGTTGAAGGAGTTGGGGGAAGATGTTGACTCATTCCTGGAGGTGATTGCAGATGATGCTGGGAGACCAGAAGACGAAGAAGAGTTGGAAGACTGATCACACCATAAATTACTTACTGGGCTTAAGCGTATTGATTCAAACTTTGTGCACTGTAGACTTAACTGTCA
The DNA here is from genome assembly GCF_018873765.1 of Telopea speciosissima. NCBI lineage: Eukaryota > Viridiplantae > Streptophyta > Magnoliopsida > Proteales > Proteaceae > Telopea > Telopea speciosissima. The sequence continues at coordinate 12,221,894 of NC_057916.1, forward strand.
ACAATGTACCTTTATTTATTGTGATTTATACTTATTATTTTAGGGTGGGGGGGGGGGGAATAAGCTATCACAAGGCATAAGGGTCACTCTCCCAAAATATAATTATCAGAATCGTTAAGGAAGAAACAATCACCTGGACCTTCTTAGATGGTTCTCTGAGCAAGCAGCATAGAGGAGCACACCAATAAGGTGCTACGGAATGGTTTTGTATCATGTGAGAAAGAGAGAGAAGGTGCTAGTGTACTCTCCTTTGGCAACTCAGCCAACATTTTCCCACAATAATTTTAAGGGAGGGGATGCTAGTGTATCCTTTGTGGGTCGGCTCAAAGAACATTTTCCTTAATATTAAACATGAGCATTAGTCTTTCACCTTTACCCTCACCAAGGGAAGTATCATCATCTATTGTTTTATCTTTGTACATGACCCACCTCCTTTCCTCCCTTAGTCATGTATTAGTGAGAGACACCACCCTTAATATGTAAAATCAATTTAGAATAATCAAACGCAATTTCATTTTGCAATTCTTCTTACATAACACAACCCGTCAAAATCACTCCCATGAAATACACCAAACAGAGCCTTACTCCAACACTTTCTTCTAAGGTCTCCGTTTCTAGACACAAAAGAGCATGAAATGATTGTCTCATACCTTATAAAAGATGAAAGGGTTGATGTTTTTTGAGCTGCATCCAGAGACACATGGGCCTATCATTCAGGGGAGCAGGGTGATCATTTTCCTCACCCCCATATGTGTGGGCGCAGCCTATGACCCCGGCACAGAAAACATTTGGTCAAGATGAAAATCTCTCCTTTGTTGATGTTTTTGTGTATTATCCATTTCTCCCGTTGTCCCATGCTGATGCAGGGGTCACGCTGCTTTTTAGAGAGCGTTTTTTTTCATTCTTTCTTTCTTTTCTTTTTGCCCTTTTGTTTGATGCCTTCTTCTCACCAAATTTTCTGAAAAATTCGTTTATACTAATATCAAACAGTTAACAGTACGAGTGGCAGAAGGAGATAGAGATGATGAATTTCGTTACTTGAAATCAGGAAGAACAGAGTAGGAAGAGAGAGAGACGGGAAGATTGAAACCTTGAAAGCCAAGCAAAGCAAGCAAGCTACGTTCTGGTACGATTCCCAGTTGACAAGCACAGCCCAAGTGTCCCCTTCATATTAACTACACCTCAGGCGCGCACACAATCATAGAATACGATTTTTAATGCGGCACTTGGGTCTTCCTTTCCTCTTTAATGATAGTTTGATGTGAACCTACTCTGACCCGGATTCTGATGTCTTATTCTGATCTGGGACTTGCTTTCGAGGTTTTCCTTCTCCTTCGATACTGAGTAAATGGATTCTCTGTCCAACGGTGATTCAGCCGCTACAGCAGCGGCAACTGCCACTTCGATTCCTCAGCAATCGAAGCTAACCCATCTAGTGGAGTCGCTGAAGTTGGAGCATCAATTGTTGAGGGTGCCCTTTGAGCATTTCAAGAAATCCATGAGGTTTAACCACCGGATCCTCGAGAAGGAGATGTCTGCCGTTATCTCCAGCGTCACCGAAGCCGCCGATCGTGACATGTCCAAAGAAGAAGCCGTTGACCATCTCACCTCTCTTGTTTCTAGATTACAAGGCCTCAAAAGGAAGGTTACATAAAAAAAAGGCATCTTTCTAATTTCTGATTGAGCAGGGATTAAGTAAAAGCTCTGATAAAATCATTATTTTTGGGTATTCTTGTGATCTCGTTTGTTAATTTGTTCGTTTTGGTAAATTAGTTGGAAGAGGGTAGTCGAACTGAGAATTTGCAAGCGCAGAGGTGTCGGGCTCGGTTAGATCACTTAGGGCCAGCACAGACGGAGAACGTTTCTGAGTGGAACAACACACGCGTAAAGCGGATTCTCGTGGACTATATGTTGCGTATGTCTTACTACGACACAGCGGTGAAGCTCGCAGAAAGCAATAACATACAGGTAATCTTTCTTGCCATTCTTATGGTTACTTAATACTTTACTGGATTCCTGTTACATTTATTACATTGCAGCGCGGATGTCTTTCTTAGCATAGCAAGAATAGCTCAGCCAGTTTCTTATAAAACTGTTACCTGTTGGCGAATGTAATATATATGTGCTTCTAGAGTGTTTTGCACTAAAAGTATCCATACAACTGTAGGCAAAGAAGAAAAAAATTTGAGGTGGCTAGAAGAGCAACCTTCGTCAACTGAGAAATGAAACTTCCTTGTAATGAGTGCATCTGGGATGAGGATATTTAGATGAATGAATAGCAAGATTAAGAAAGATATAATTAGTGATCATGCATTTGAGGAACATAGAAAGATAAAGAACAACAGTTGCATTAGTGTGATTTTGTGTCAGCTGAGGACTGTCGAAGGACAGAGGTAAGAACCCAAAAGATGTAATGAGTTCAGTTGAGGTCCTCGAGATAGAAATAATTTTACATTTTATGCTTTTAGACAAGACAAAGAGAAAAATAGAGAGGAATGGCAGAATAGGATTCGTGCTGCTAACCTGCTATTATTGAGATAATGCTGTCAATTCATCTTGGATATCACTTAGAATTTGGATTTTTCCTTAGATCTCTGTACACACGGAGTTTTGACAGGATTATCATCTTTTTTTTCTGCAAATGTTTGTCCAGATATTCACTTTTTGATATTAACAATAAGAACGTTTTAGTTGTGCACCTCTCATTGGCATGTTTACCAAATAAATTCTTTTTGTTACAGGATCTTGTTGACATTGATGTCTTTCAAGAAGCCAAAAAAGTTATTGACGCTCTTCAGAATAAGGAGGTAGCTCCTGCTCTAGCTTGGTGTGCAGAGAACAGGTCCAGGTTGAAGAAGTCCAAGGTATATAGAGTTATTTCCTTACCCCCTGACCTCTGCCTTGTATTTCTACTGAATCTGAAGGTCCAGGATATATACGGTTATTTCCTTGTTGTCTGGTTCCTTTTAGATTCGATTAGTTACAATAACAATGTTTCTGAAATCAGACTGTACAATTATTTTGCTTTTATTCCTTGGCAGATGGATGAGCCTACATTCCAAAACAAGCTTAGCTACACTGCAATCCAGGCTGGGTTGAGGGGGTTGCTGTGTTTGTTGTTTTACTACAGCTGTTGTTCAACAAATAATAGGATTGTATACAGTTAAAAAAGTTCAAGTGACATCTCATAGTGCAATTTTAAATTCTTTCAATTTTTTAGATGTGGATAATCAATTTATAATAATTTACATTTCCAAGTTGAGTTTTCGGCAATCTTTCAAAGTTTATTTATCAGACAGCAATAAATCCTTCTAAACTTAACACTGCAACAAGGCAAAATTCCTTTGGGCTGGAATTTATCAGATGATCTGAACACCTGTCCATAAAATTTGAGTGGAAACTAATCTCCCACTGGGCATATATTTAGAGCACTGTAGAAGCCTTGCCTTTCTTCCTTTGAAGGATAGATCTCTCATACCACTTGTTTGTTGACAGATATCTCCGCAAATTTTATTAAAACTGGAGTTTAGATAATTTAACTGTGTACTGACTGAAACATGTTTAGAAACTTTTCACTTCAAATACCTTTTTTAATTGTGGACACTCTTGTGGTGATAGAGCAAGTTCGAATTTCAATTGAGACTGCAAGAGTTCATAGAGCTGGTACGAGCTGATAACAACTTGCAAGCCATTACATATACTCGAAAGTACCTTGCACCATGGGGAGCCACCCATATGAAAGAACTACAGCGTGTAATGGCAACTTTGGCATTTAAAAGTAATACTGAATGTGCAACATACAAGGTAAACTTTATTATCTGATTTTTATAACTTGTGTGTGTGTGTGTTAAATAACGCATTGCTGTGTATGTAGTTGGCTTTAATTGGTCCTGTATTTCCCTTATGCTTTGGGGATTAGCAATATGCCAGACAGAACAAAAGCAAAAGAAGTGGATGGCACCATTGATATGGGACTGACTCTGTGTGTGTGTGTGTGTTTGGAGATCATTGTTGATGTATACGTGTATCTTGAGGAGCCTTGTGGGCCTGTGGCAAAGGGACAGATGGCTACTATGGTGGTAGCCCAAAAATTCTCCATCTATTCACCATGTTGCCCTCTATTCATGTGGTATAGCTTGAGCCCACTAGCTATAACCCCACATTACAGAAGATATCCACCTTTTTGGGCATTATTTTAACTTTAAAATTTGAACTTCAAGGTGTGTAGCTGATGTGGTTCTCCTTTGGCTAGAGGGGTTATATCTACCAAGCTGCATCTTGGAGCGATCCCTTATAGCATGTGAGACGATTGAAACTAGGGAGTTCTGATGGGCCAATTCCGCTCTGATTACTACAGCATAAACTTACTGCAAAGCTTGCTCATTGAGTGGTCACAGCTGATTTATTCTGATAATTAGAATTGACACCATTATGATGGGTTGGGACCTTGTTTTTCAGTGTATGTTCATCTTATTGTTCCCTCTGCATCATCCCCAGGGGGCCAGGTTCAACTAAAAGCTAACATTTGAAACCCCCGGTCCTTCTGACATAAAAGGGTAGTCCTCTTCATCTAAGCCTAATGGGAGAAGGTATGTCCATAGGAGCAGAATCACATCCCATTCTCCAAGGAATTCATGTTGCCTCCACTCTTCATTTTATTTTTGGAGGTTTTCATAATATTATCAGCTGTCAAGAGAGGAGGGCGGGCCTTGGTGCAACGATTAAGGTTGCTCCATTGTGACCTAGAGGTCACGGGTTCGAGTCTGGAAACAGCCTCTCTGCGAAAGCAGGGGTAAGGCTGCGTACATTATGACCCTCCCTAGACCCCGCAGTGGCGGGAGCCTCGTGCACTGGGTACGCTCTTTTTTATCAGCTGTCAAGAGAGGCGTCATACTCGTGGAGATTAGCATGTCAATTTAAAGAGGCTGGAGACTTGGCCTTTAAACTCATATTCTTTGTTTAGAGACCTACCTTGGCTTACAATTTCTATTTGGATTTTTTATTTAGAGTCCAAGATTGGCTAACAATGTTGCTGTTGAAAGTTGTCCTTTTTTTTCTCAAAGACATAGGTTGGCTAACAGCATTGATGTTTGGCACTGTATATCCCAGCTGCTATGAACTCAGTGGACGAGGGTTCTGGGTCACTTGACTAGTTTCTATGCTTTCTTTGTTTTTACAAGGGTTGTTCCCTTCGCAGTATCTCTCACCTTCGGCCCCCCCTCCCCCCAGTGTGTCTGTGCATGAGTACAATTTCTATTCATCTTCAGTGAATCTCCATGTCAGAGGGAAAGAAGTTTAAATCTAAACAGCTAGTATTACTAGAGGAAGAGCTCAACACATGGTGGGTTACAAAGCTTACTTGAATTGGAACAGTGCCTATTTGATGGACAGCCTAACTTGGTCATGATATTCGTTCAAAAGGTGGAGTTAATTTTGCAAAGGTCTGGATTATAATCACTGAGAATGTCTTTTCCCTGAATTGACATGTGGATGAACAAGTACCTATAACACTTGCAGATCTGTTGATAAATAGAAAGATTAGTACTTCGATGGAAAGTTACCTTGGGAATCAGATAACAGTTTATATTTGATGGAAAACACACAAATGCTTTTGCCCTTCCATTCTCCTCTTGGGACCAACGCAACTGCCACTTTGAACTTCAAACAAGATGAACCAGTTGAAATTGAGTTCAAGGTTTTTAACTTGGATCCACGAATCCTTTCCTGCAACTTTTTCCATTGCAACTTCCAAAAGATGCCAGAGTGGTTGATTATATTTAATGGATGAGGGTAATAAGTTCTGTTCTCCATCTCTCTGCTGCAATTCAAGTGACTAAACTTGGTCAGCTTTTTTGCTCAACTGTTACAGGTGCTGGAAGAAGATCAAGTAATGGGAATGAGGAAGATAATAGAGTTGAGTACTTGAGATACAGAGGCAGCCTTCTTGGTGATGTCATGCTTTGATAGGAGGGGTAGTGATTGGAAAAAATTATCTGGAGCACATGTTATGTCTTGGGTGGTTCGGCAAAGATTCAATTTTTACTCTGCACAGCTAGCTAGGGGTAGTATTCTATCCATTAATCACTTGGAATCATGGGTCTTTGGATTACCTATTATATGTCTTTCCCTGATATCATATGATTCTTTGTCCTTATATTTTTGAGGCTCGGGGTCCACTGATGGAGGAAAAATCTTGTGTAATGCCTAAAGACTTCATTTCTTTACTATGGAGTTGGAAAAGGCAGTATCTAAGCCATAGATCTCAACATCCGTGGAGATTACCCTGGCAGCAGTATCATAAAGCTTTTGGTGGCAAAAGATTCCTTGAAGAGCAAGCAGGAACCAGCCTATATAGGTGTTAGTAGAGCTTAATGTCATCTTTTGTGCTGCAGTCAAAACAGTTGAGAGAATAAGATGCTTCTGAAATCAGAAGAAATTGGAAATTGTGCATTGTGTACATTTTGACTCCTGGACCTTTCTCTGCAGCTCTTAGGGCTTTTAAAAGTGTAGCAGGTCATCTCACTCTTGTAAGGACTGTAACCTGGTGCAGGTCCTGCATTTGCAGGTTCCATGGAAGGTGGATTGGACTATGTCCTATCCTTCAGCATTTTTTGCACGAAGTGGCTGCCCTTAGACTGGAACCTGTATATTCACAGTTCACGCTGGCATCTTGAGCTTTCATCATTGCACCAAGCAATGGCCCCTGACCATGTTACGCACATTCCAACCCCCCCACCCCCAAAAAAAAGGGGGAAAAGAAGACTGATTTTTGGGTCTTTTCTGCCAGGACATGCTCATCTCTGACATATTTTGTTGCCTAATCATATCATGCTCAGTTATGATTTCATGTGCAGGCTCCTGTAAATTCAAACCCCAGTTCTCTTCTGAGGATGGTGCCACCAAGCATTTTCTGCATTTTTCATTTTTTATTGGATGTGATCCAGATTATCTATTTAACACATTGAGCTACTCGGATAATTTGAACTCTTTGGGCTTTGAAAGGTTTTATTTGAACCAAAGCAATGGGACTATCTGGTGGAGCATTTCAAACAGGAATTCTGCAGGTTATACGGCATGACCCTTGAACCTTTGTTGAATATCTATTTGCAAGCAGGCTTGTCTGCCCTTAAGACTCCGTATCCATATTCTGTGATTTGTTACTATTGGTTGTTTTCTGTTGGTCTGAATCCCTTTATTTGCTGAAGATTTAGTAGCACCTCACTTTTGTAATTAGCATATACTTGACAATCCAAGACCACAGTTTGATGGTGAAATGATCTCATTTGAAACATATAGACCCATGACTCCACTGGAGACGTAACATCAATACATTATCTTTTTTACATGTGTACTTTTCCACTGCTTATGCCAGATAGCTCCCTATCCTGTCAAAATGCAGCTCGTTTTTCTTGACCTAGTTTAGATTCTGTTATGAAGAAGACTGCACCAAAGAAGACCCATTGTCGCAGGAGAGCTTCCGGAAACTAGCAATGCCATTGCCGTTCTCCAAGCAACATCATTCAAAACTTGTTTGCTACATCACAAAGGAGCTAATGGATACGGAGAATCCACCACTAGTCTTGCCAAATGGCTATGTTTATAGCACTAAGGTTTGCACCTGTCTAGAAGCAATGGAATTGGTGGGTTATGATGAATGCAATTATGTATTATTTGTTTGTCCTAATTTGTCTTCTGTGTGAAATTGTTAATGCCAGGCCCTAGAAGAAATGGCTAGTAAGAAGAACGGCAAAGTCACGTGTCCTAGGACAGGTGTAGTCTGCAACTATTCTGAACTTGTCAAGGCTTTCATTTCGTAGCCATGGATGTTACAGAAATATTGAGCCAGGTCCCATGGTAACACTTGCAACAGATGACCGCTAAGTTATTGCATCTTCATATATATTATAAAGTTGCCTGCCTCTCAAGATGCAAGCAAGCATTCTGATGTTCACTTCATGACTTTGAGCTTGTTCATTGTTCTCAACCCATGTATAGTTCACAAGACAAATTTTCTTTTTTCCTTCTTCCCCTCTTTTTGGTTCAATAGCAAGCTCCGTGTGTGTCATATTACCTGTTAACAAATTGCTATAGAAAATGAAACATTTTTTATCACTAGTTATTATAACCTAGACTGACCAGAATTTTATGAAAGGAAGTTCATGAGCCAGAAGAGAGTGGTTCTAACAGAAATTGGTCAAACTGGTGAATTTAAGACAATTGCTAGTGCAGTTTGTTGGTACTCTGCCAGTAGAGTACAGGACTACAGGCCTCCCAAGAGGTCACGGGTTCGATTGATAGGCTGACACCAAAAAAACAAAACTGGTGAATTGGCAAGAAACAGAGAACTGGTTGCTTTTCCTGGAATTGTGAGTCACCCTTGAGTTCTATGCAACACCCTTAGATGATTGATTTTCATCAAACAGAATATTGGGTATTGCAAATTCTATCTTAGCTGCAAAATCAATCTTATGCACCTCCTGGATCAATGAAATGGATTGGATATCTTTTCTGAACCTTCCTGTTGGCTGGTGGAAATTAAATGTAGATGGCTCGGCGAAGCCACCATCTGGACCAGCAGAAAATTGGTTGAGTGATCACGACTTTCCAGGAACTTGCCATGCTTACTACTTTGCCGAGACAGTTGGATACAATAGCAATATACCTGCAGAGTTCATGGCTATCCGTGAAGCCCCAAGACTGGCATGGGATTGTGGCTGTGATACCTGGTGGTTGAACTAGACTGCAAACCTGTGGGTGCCGGCAATGACCGAAGCTCAAGTTACAAATCGGTTTTACTAGACCTACCTTGATGACAAATTGAACTTTCTCAAATGAGAATGTAGAGATTGTTTGCCATTAGTATCCTGAAGCCAACTCTGTAGCTCACAGCTATTGCTGCAGATACTGTAGGGCGATCTGCCCCTCATCTAATTATGTAATGCGAAAAAGGGAAAAAGAGTGTTGCCTGGTCGTGTGGATCCTTCGCTGAGACACTGGAGCACATGAAATTACCGTCCCTCTTCCCAATGAAATAAAAAATCTCATCCATGCTCATGCCCTTGTGTGTATTTTTGTTGGCTCTCTACTGGGGCAAAGGCTACATGACTAGGCAGCGATCTCTTGCCCTACGTAATTTTCCCATTCTAAACAATCTTTCCGAAAGAGGAAAAAAAAAAAAACTGAAAATGCAAAATAAGTCGAAAATTGAGGACAGATTTGGCTATTTGAAAGCAAGAGTGCCAGACTATCAGTATGAAACTTCCCACTGGTAGCGTTAGCCAATCAGGCCTGTGTGCTGCAAATCAGTTGATCATGGCCAAACTCCATCTTGGCTCGCCGGCTTCTAGCCTCATTACCCTGACACAGCTTAGTTCAGCTTATCATAGGGGAGTTCGATAAACCGGATATAATCTATATCCGGTTTGGTTAAGGCAGATCTAATGTCTCTGTGACAAACATCCAATCTATGCCTCATCTGATTAACAAAATGATCACTATGGATTTTGATATATCCTATCTGATTAATATCTATCTAATTATTGTTGGGAGAATGTTTGGGGGCGGGGGGGGGGGGGGGGCAGAGGGAATGTATTGCCCATGCAAAGACACAGAGGGGGTAAAATGACCACCCCACCCAATGAAATGCCAAAATCCCGCTCATGCTCCCCATAGAGAACGCGAACCCTTATTGTTGTATGTATATATAACATCATGTTTACAACTTGAGGCCTTTCTTATATATATACATTTTCTGATATTTTATTTTTTGATAATGTTCAAAAAATTCTTTCATTTTGAGGAAAGGGAATTTCATTATGAAGGCCAAGAAATCGCTGCATGTCGTGTTGCCCCTATACCAGCACAGGGACAAGGGACAGTGAGAGCACATGCATGGGCATCAACGTGTATGGTATATTGATTTCATGGGGGTGGGTGGTCAAGCAAATAATTTTGGGTGATCAGGCAAATAATTTATGCTCAACAGCTCTAAGGCAAACATGGACAGTGTCAAGACATTTTTTGGCTCCTCCTTCTCATTCAGAGGTTAACTTGGTAGCATAAGAGAAGCAAAGAAATACAACCGAATTTCAGAGCCACATGAAAATATCATGTCAACTGCTCTGTTGCAACATTTGCCCATGGTACAGTAATAAGCTTTCATCTAGACAGGTAGCAAACACCCCCCCCCCTAAAAGACGGACACAGGACAAGATATTTACTTGGGCCAAGCTTGACATGAGACGATTCTCCTCATACTAATAATAAATGTACGCACTATTGAGCAAGGAGAATTTTGGGACCAACAAGATGTATAGGAAGCCTAAACCTGAAATCCTGCTATCATCCTTGGCTTCATGACAGCAGCATCCGATTGAAATCTCTACCCACGTCCAAATTTTCCAGCATCCGATTGAAATCTCTACCCACGTCCAAATTTTCATTCCCATGGTTCTGTAAACAGAGGTTTATTCCCAAATTGTTCATTATCCAAGTCAAATGTCTATTACTACTACTGTTACCAACAATAGTCACATTATGTAAACAGAACATAGTTAAATTTAGTTCCCAACAAGGTCATTACTTAGAACCCTAGTTATGAGCACTTGAAGGAGATTCACTGCCCTGAGGAGAACCACGGTTGTCATCCTCATCTTCTACAGGACTCCTGTCATCCCTAGGACTAGGGCTAGGGCTCCGTCCATTCGCTTGAGGGCTTTGGTACCTCCTGCCTTCAGGGCTCTCTCCTCTCTCAGGGCTTGCAGGGCTTCTGCTCTTGGCTCTAGGACTCCCACTGTAGTCTGACCCATCATGCTGAGTGGCCTCCTTGCTCTCTCTCGGTGGACTTTCTCTCTCTTGAGGACTGTTCCCATCTGGTGTAAGGCTGCGCTTCCTTCCTCTAGATGGTGGAGGTGAACTCTTCTTCAACTTAGGACTCCTGCTGTAACGTGGACTCTTTGACCTCTTCTCCTCACGCTCAACACTCCTCTCTCTCCTTGCAGGTGATCTGGATCGGCTGGCCAAAAAAAATTAGTTTTAGCATACAGATGAGATGGGAGAGTGAACGTCTCTGAAACCCATCAGAAGCTGGTAACAACCCCCCCCCCCCCAAAAAAAAAATAAAAACATACTATTTTCTTCCTTCTCTCTTTTTTTTTTTGCGAGGGAAGGGGGGGGGGGGGGAGAGAGAGAGAGAGAGGGAGGATTTGAAAACTAGTTTTCCCTTCACATTCTCCCCCACGTGCCAAGAGATTCCACAGTGCCACACTCGACACTCCAGTAAACACAAGGAAAAGTGTTCAAAGTTCCACCACCCCCTCCCCCAATACAAAAAAATATATATAAAATACTTCCAAGTAAAACAATATCCTGTTCCTAATGGGACAAAAATTAATATTAGTTAAATAATATGTCAACCACTGACTTCCCACAGTTAACCCAATGCTTGTCACTGAAACAACAAAATGTTCTGTATTTATCTGCCTAAACCAATCTAATCCCCACTACCATGACAAGCACAAGATCACATAATGCAGATTCCTTCATGTAATACAAGATAACACACCTGTAACTGCGGCTCCGGCTGTAACTTCGACTCCGGCTTTTTCTGCCACGGCGAGGAGAGGGGGATCGTGATGGTGACCGAGAATAGCTATGCCCACGTCTGAAAAAAGAGCATCATCATCCCATGAGTTAAAAAATCGGACACATCAAAATCCTTAAGCACCAGGCCCAGACAATAAACATGAATGAAATAGCTCAATGCAGTTCAAGAGAGTGACAATACTTCAGTTCCTTTGGACTATTCTGGCAGTTTCTTTCTATATGACCTCTTTCTCCACATCGGTAACACTTGTTCTTCCAGTCTCCAGCTTTGCAATCTCGAGCCCAGTGACCATCAAGGCCACAGTTGAAGCAGCGACCAGACCCAGGAGGAGGACCTCTTCCCAGATACTCCCTTGAACCACCTGATCCACGTGGTCCCTTCATTCCAGGCAAGCAAATCCTCAATACCATAGACCAAGATAAAACAAACAAATGCTACACATCATGGGTAAAGGAATATGTAAGACCAAAAAAGTATAACTACAAATTACAGACAACGGTTTCTAATTGTAGAATACCCAACACAATCAGCTCAGCCTCAAGAAAAACAGATATGAAAGCAATCACAATAAAATAAATGACGGTAACCGATCAGGCTACCCTGTTGACAATTGAGAGGCACAGGACCTAGACCATTCATTCTTTCAACTGCGCCTCCCCCCCCCCCCAAAAGAAAAAACACAAAAACAGAGAAAAGAAAGAAGTGAAAGAGAAGACTGTTCAAAAAATCATAAAACCAAGTGAATAAGAATAACTGAAAACAAAATCCAGAAGAAAAGTGGACGAGTTCAGAAAACGTACTCCCTTGGCAAATTCAACTAATATACGACTCCCACAGAATTCTCTTCCATTTAAGCTATATCTTGCATCATCAGCATCACGAGGATCACTAAATTCCTGTTAACAAAAGATAAAGGACAAGGGGGGGATGACAAAGAAAAGAAGCTCGTATATGCTTAACATAAAACAATTTATCACACTTAGTAGGGAAAAAACAAAAAGGGGATAGAAGACAGAAAGTGAAGTATACATACAACAAAGGCGAAGTCGTGCTTCAAATCCACATCCCGTACTCTGCGGAAACGGTTGCCAGAAACAGTAAGGCCATCATGACTTAAGTACCGAAGGGTCTGATACTTCGCCCCTCACAGATGAACTAAACACCACTTTGAGATTGTTGCCATTTCCATAAAAATACGCAATAACATTACAGAAAGAATCGCCAAAGTCTCCTATACACTGCAACAATAGCCACCAATTCCACCAAGGGCACCCTCTCACCATAGGCCTCCAGGTTAGGCAAAAGCCCAGAAACCTTCAACAAGATCATTCAAGTTAAAACACACGACACGTGGGGGTTTCAACGTTCTCACACAGAAAACATAGAATACTGAACGTAAATCCAAGCACAAAATGAGGCTTGGCAAAGACCTGAATGTCTCCTAAATGCCTAATAGGTACCCACCACACGAACTAAACGACGGCTAATCCAGGAATGGGCACTATGATATAAACAAGTTCACAAGAAACAATCATATGTGCCCTAGAACAACCGCATGCTGCAGTATGGAAGGGAATGGGAGAAGCATGACAGAGACTGTATCTTCTCACCCACTGTTGAAGGATTGAATAGACAGTATGTCCGAGATCCAAAAGGGCTTCTAAGAGACCTAATTCTTGATTTAAAGCATGTAAATTCAAAACAATTGTCAACTCTATGGAACAAAATATGCAAATACTAGATTGTGATTGATGATAGGTTATGCTTGATGATTAGTAGCAGTCAACAAAGCAATAAGAGAATTTACTGAGAAATTCTGGCCTCTGAATTGAATTTCCAAAGGGAACAAATCTTGCAAGCAGAATCAAATCCATCCAAAATTCAAAATTAAAATGTAAATATCCCTTCGTTAATATAACGGGAACCTCTCGTACCTTCCATATCTGCTGAAGAGGTCTTCCAGGTCACGTGAGCGCGCCCTTGAAGACAAGCGACCAACATAGAGACGTGTGCTGCCATGGCGATCATGCCGATCATCATACCGAGGCATCTTCCACACTGAACCAATTAAGATGCCAATTTAGTGATTGGCATAACTACCTCGTAAGTAATAATACCAACCCATATGGTTAAAGATTCTAGCACCTCCACCCCCAACTTAGAAAAATAAATAAAGATAAAATGGATACATAAGAGATCATCTCCTCAAAAAAAAAATTTAATATAGCATATATTCCTGGATATTTGATGCACATAATTGCAGACTGTATACGAAATGAAGATACCTATTTCAAAACAATGTTGGGCACAATGGGTAGACCTAGGTATTAGAATGACAAGCTTTAACCATGGCCCAAGTTGTTAGAGAGAAGAAAATTAAAAAGTAAAGTAATTTTGGTACCAGGCCAATTCAACCTCAAAGATCTAATACTGAAGCATCAAGGCGGAAAATTTTGAAAAATAAAACCATTGGCAAGTCGCTTCATTTGATCATACAATTTTCTAAACCATGTGCAATGTTGTACATAGATCAGGTACATACGCAATAAAAATATATGTTTTTTTAAACCTCCTTTGCATGGATTCTTCCGTTACCAGATCAGGAGGATTAGATTGGATCAACATGAAAGACACAATAGAAGAAAACTATCCATTGCTAGTTTGCATTCCAGAAAATATATCTGAATAGAGAAACCACGCAAATTAAACCCGCTCAAAAAAATGGGTGTCAAAGCTTACCTAATTAAGCTGATCGGCAGGAAACAAAGTATGTCCACTTGTATCACCAGCGTCGCAGAATCACTGCGAGGGGAGAAATGAAAAGAAAAAACATAAACATTCAGCTCTAAAAATATCTCAGGAAATTTCCAGTGATCACAAGAGAAAAGATGTGCTGAGAACAATATCTCTTAATTTCAAATCAAATAAACGAATTCATCGTCAGATCCCACATTCGAAGCGCAAAAGTATACGATTTTAGAACGAAAAATTGAAATCAGATCCTGATTGGGCTCTACGACGATACCTCGGGTGTATCGAATTGAGAGAGGGACACGAAAGGAGCTAACAGAGGCGCATACCTTTGGGGGTGATAAAAAAACGCCGAAACCGGAAAAACCCTAATTTTCTTGAAACGAGTAGGGTTGGCCCGTGTATTCCTACTTTAATTTATACAGCATTAGGAAGGATTTGGACGGTCTGGATACGTTTCTCATGAATCAATGGCTTTAATAATTTAGATCAACAGAAATTCTTTTTAAAGAAAAACAATCCCACGCTGACACTGTGGGATCCTTTCCTACACACACATTTTGACCATGGGGATCATGGATACATTGACTGTTTCTCCTTTGTGATCATGTGGGTTCCTGATACCCTCTCTAGTCTGATACAATTGTTCCTCCATGTGATACATGCTTCCCCAACTTCGCAAATCTAAACATCCTAACATCAGCACTATTAATCTTAAGCTTAGCAATTGGAAGACGAACGTTTTGAGTTTTGCAGGAAAACAATTTCTTATCAAGATTTTAAAACTCGGGTTTCGATCAGTCATAAAATGAAATATGATCGAAATTTATGACTGATCAAAATTGGTCGATACCTGTGATTTTTTTCCAATTAGCTTGAGCTGGTGGTTTTGAGGCCCATGAATTTATTTTTTTTATTTGTTTTTTTGTATATAGCCTATTTTTAACATTCTAAACACAATGCATTAGCTATTTTTACAAAATAAAAAAAATAAAACTCAAATAGTACTTGTGGTTTTTTATCCAAGTTTATTAGTGTACGTACAGTGTACTGAGAATCATAGTAGTCAAGACAGACATTTATTATGCTAACACTTATTTATGCCGTCTTGACACTTATAGTTAGATGAAGTGCTATTTGCTTGCCAATGAAATCTGGAGGCTTCAACCTTTAACTCTCATCAAGTATGAATTTTCCCCACCTTGCCAAGCAGGTTTGGTTTCTTTTATTTCCCCATCAATCCATTTGGGGTCATTTATGTTCAATGAAATCAAAATACTTCCCCTATAGTAATTTTCTTCATGCTTTTCTCATTATGCGACCTCCTGTGGATGGTGGTCTTCTATTGTTAAAGCTTGATGTCTTATTCTTACGGGTCTTTTTGTTCGAGTAGATCATGGTTGAAGCATTAATCCATGGATCACCGTATTTTATCCTCCTTCAACTCCCTTCCCCTTTACCAAGGAATGTTGCTCTCAGAGTAGTTAATTTTAGCGACATTTGTACTAAGTAATGGGATTCAAATCTCATATTTTCATTAGTGGCCTAGTAATATTACTCAAAGCATTCTATTCACATCCATTTATTTGGCACTCCGCAATTAACAAAAAGTTTACCACCGTCTTAGCCTATTAGCTCACCTTACTTCACGAGGATCAATAATTTAATCCAATCTGGCTTTAGTTGTGGCACATTCAATGTAATTCGGATCCTCTACTGTCGAGCTGTCTAGAAGGACCGCGCTACGCAGACACAGCAATACGGAAAATGACCACCTTACCCCTGCCCGAGCATCTTGACGAATGGATCAAATCATTTGTATTTATATAGCATGAAAGAGGAATCTTTTAGAAAATGGCATAGAGGAGAGCACCAATGAATTACCACAGAATGGTATTGTAAATAAGAGGGTAGTGAAGTCATTTAATGTGAAAACAAAAGAGAGAGACGCAAAGGTGCTAGCTCACTTTGCCCCAATTACTCAAAGAATCTTTTCCTGTTTTGTTTTGCCTTGACTAACACCATTTTAATGTTTACCAAAAAAATAAAAAGACCAACACCATTTTAATTAAGGCCTTGGAATGTGAGTAGAACTTGGATCCCCTTACCCACAAATTTTGGGCCTTATCCACAATGTGATAATAATAGGGTTTTCAGGGGATCTAAGTAGCGAACGCATAAGTTATTTTTTTCTTTTTCTTTTAATAATTTAAAAAACCTAGACTCTAATGTGGTCTAACCCCCTCCTCCGCCCCCCACCCCCAAAAAAAAATCCACCTGTTTTCCCTTATTCTATAGATAAATGGATATTGATATTAGGGATTTATAACCATATTCTCATATAAACTGGGGAATTTTTATTTGAAATACATATTTCTAATGTTCAAACAGGTGTATCATCCAAAATTAATCCATATGTATTTCACAACCCATTGTAAGCTCTAAGACATGTCATCTAATACCATTTAATATCAATTCTCAAGCCATACACCATAATGTCTAAAGTTGAGCAATGTGGTTTGACTATGGTGAACAACCAACACACTCATGGAGTGATGCATATATCTTTAGTTGGAATTGAGAATCATCATTTTAGAAACCCTTTTTAGCAGATGCATCAATTTGTAGTTCAATTTTGTGTCCGTGCATTGACCTTGAGTTGAAGATGATACCATGAGAAATGTAGCACTTTGAGCCATTTTTACGTCGATGAAAGAATCAAGTCGATTAGAGTTCGAGAGAGAGATATGGTAAGCTAAGTAAATCATTGTTTAACAAGTCTAAGAACTTAAAAAACGTAAAAAAAAAACCGAGAACATGTGTTTAAAACAGGAATACTTGTTATTTGCCATTTTTTTCAGTATATTTAGGAAACATACGACTATACGAGAAAACGTAAGTAAACCATTGTTTAACAAGTCTAAGATCTTAAATAACGTAAAAAAAAACAAGAACACGCGTTTAAAACAGGAATACTTGTCATTTACCATTTTTTCCTAGTATATTTAGGAAACATGCGAGAAAACGTGTTTAAAACAGTAAAAAACGAGAACACGTCTAAAATGGAAGTAAAAGGTATCTTCTTTGCCTCTTCTTCCTGATTTCAATTTATAGGGTTCAGATTAAATTTTTTTTTTTTTGGGTAGAAGGGTTCAGATTAATTCACTTTTCCCTCCATCCACCTGTGAAGGCAGATCCATATCCGGCTCCGTGGTATGATAGATACAGAGTGGCCAATATGGCTGAACCGATCCCGAATTCCCGATACCTAAAACCTGGGACTCTTACATAAGGGTGGTTTCGTCTTAATCTCTTTCAAGCATTTGTAGGAGAAGAAGAACGAGAGATTTTTTCCCGTCCATTCCGTCTTACAGTACCTTTCGTCATCGATCAAATTAGACATCCAATACCGAAAGAGTAATTCCACATGGACACCTAGACGGAACGGACCCGACAAAGACTTTAACTGTAGAAAATTGAAACCCATTCATTCCCTCAACGGCTCAGCCTCTCTGCCCAGAACTCCTTCCTCTTTTCTCTGTGTTTTTTCATCCTCCTACCTCCCTGCCTGCTTTCCTTACCTAGCTGTATACATGAGAAAACTCAATTTTTCTCTTCTTCTTTTAACTCTCTCAAGCTCTCATAATTTTTCTGTTCATAAGTGTTTTGTCGGTGAATCTTTCTTCTCATCATTAAATTTTGTTTTGGGGTTCTTCCTGTAACACTGAATCGTCCTATTGAAATTTATTTGTTTTGTTTTTGTTTGCCATTTTTGTTCTTCTGTTCGTCTACTTATCTATCAAATCCGCGGCAAGAAAGTGTTCGTTTTTTTTAGTGAAGGTCGATTGTCAGTGCGTCATTGCGACTATAGAGGGTAAGTATTGGCTTTTACATTTAGGGAGTCTACGGATCTAGGGTTTTGATCTTTTACTAATTTTTTTTTTGTAAATTTATTTACTGAAATTGAAAGAACAGTTCTTCTATTTGCTTTGTGTGGGTAAAATTGTTTTGCTATTTAATTGTCTTAGGAGTTCGGTTGACGAGGATTGACTGGTTTTTACTGAATCAGGGTGTTAGCGGGATGATGAACCAAGGTGAAAAGGACACCAATACACTTGAGGTAATTGCCTGACTGATTTCTGGTTCCTAAATAAGGATTTTGTATTTGCATGCTTGTATAGTTCTCTTTTTTCCTTAGCTTGAATGTAAGAAAATTACACTCTTTTATGAATTATGATGGACATAAAGTTAAGTTAGTGTAGTTGATTTGATATTTTTATTACCTTCATATTGAGCTCCCATTTAGAAGACTTTTCTTTCCTCAAGCATTCAGTTCATCAGCTGCTGTTTGCAGTTGTTGGGTAGGCCTTCCATGTAGAGAAAAACTCCAAAATGTATTACATCTTACAAAGTAATAGTGAATGAGAACCCAGTTTTGGAGATGCACCTTCAGTTATGTGTGTTGCAAGGAATTTATCTTTTATTGGTCTCACTGGAAATGGCGAACATGTTCATTGGAGTTTCTTCCAACAAATTTGCCAGCACAAACTGCTGGGTTCTTATAAAATCAAAGTAAAATCAGATGTTCTGAAATCAATCGGCGGAGAGAATAGTCTAGACTACCTTATGAGGTGTTGGATTGCAACAGAATAGACTACCTGTTGAGGTGTCGGATTGGAACAGACTGATCTTGATATCATCAATGAGTATTCGATATTATTGGCCAACATATGGGGTTTTGTATTGGACCTGATGATATTATTGCCATGGGACAATAATTAGCATGTGTGCATCCAGTTCAGATGATTTCTGCAACGTTGTTATATCCATATAGGAATATATGGAGATATTTTATGAGCTGCTTACACGTGCTGAATTTGAAAGTGGTGAGGGGATCATTTGACTATCCGAGGGAACAGATTTCTGCTTTGCTTTCTTATGTCAGAGCTTATTCTATGGAAGCTGTCATCCGTATTTCTCCTCAAAATGATGAAGATTTGTCGAGGAAAGATTTTCTGGTGCATTTTTTATGTTGATGGTACTAATTTCACTATTGTTGAAAATACCATTACTGGTAAATGTCTGTAGGGACCAGCAGAGTGATCATTTGGTGCTGGTTATTTTGTATCAAATCTCTTGGTAAGAGGATAGGAAGTGCAAGTCAGGTTATTTGCAAGGCTTAATGGTTATCAGTTGGAGAATTTTGATGGGGGGTGGTTGAATTTGGAAAGATAAATCTTCTGTTCCTTTCAATGTTATCATTTGGTGCTGTTTATTTTGTTCAAAATCTCTTGGTAAGAGGATAAGAAGTGCAGGTGAGGTTATTTGTAAGGCTTAATGGTTATCAGTTGGAGAATTTTGATGGAGGTGGTTGAATTTGAAAAGATAGATCTTCTGTTCCTTTTGGGAAAATATTTGGGAACAGAAAGATCCTTTGGGGATGGAAATCGTTTCCTGGATAATGGTTAATGGTAAGGTACTGATTTTAAATCATTTTCAGGGACAAGGGTACATGATAGCAAATAGATGTGTTCACTGTAAGAAGGAACTGTAATCTAGAGCTCACCTTTTGATCTTTCATGACGAGGCTACTTCCTTTTGCTATTTGGGGTTATTGGTTTTGTGCTAAGAAATCCATAGACGTTCTTGCTTTGCCCATGGATTACTTTTGGGACAAGGTTCTTATGTTTTTTTTAAATGGCACCACAGGCAGAGACTGTCACCTGGGGTGGTGCAAATGAAGGAGACCAGTGAATTTTTTTTCAGAATACCACTATGAGTGTTCCTAGATTGAGCTATTTCATTAGAGGTTACCTCATGAATGAAGTTCTTGGATCCGACTTTAGTGATAGATGTTGATCTGATTTGGAACAATCGAAAAGTCTTCTAAAGTAAAAAAATATGGTTTGCAATTTCCTACGCTTCTCACATGGTGCATTTAGTGGCTTTCTGGATTTCTTTCTCTTTTAAATGGTTGACCATGAACTTTTCTCATCTCATATGCTTATAGCAAATACTAAATATATGATTTTCAGCAGTAATAGTTTAGTTGTAAAAGTAAATAATGCTGAATTCACTTTCATTGTTTATTGGACAGAAATGTCAAATTGTTGATTCAACTGGACAGGCATCTGCATCTTTAACTCCTGGACATTCCCTTCTGCCCTCGGCGACTGGTTCTACAGCTGTATCATGGACCATGCACAGGACGGATTATAGCTCTTCTGAAAACGGACTTATTCCGACTTCCACCTATCATCATAATCAGCAGACAGAGCCACTTTCAAGGGAGGTGCAAGATGGATTGAACGCTCCATCAAATGCCTCTACTTCATCTAATTTGGAGGCAGCAAATGGACCACAAGAATATGCTGGATATTCATCATATACAAGTTCTACTGATGCTTATGGTTATGGCAACACAGGATATCAGAATGGTTATTATTACAACTATCCACAGCAAACAACCCATTCGTACTCTCAACAAGGGGGAGTATATGAACATTCAGGTGCTTCTTATCAGCCTCTTATCTCATTTCAGAATACAGGGCCTGCAAGTTATACAAGCACTTACTACAATGCTGCTGATTATCAGACAACTGGAGGTTACCCGAGCAACGAGTATAATAATCAGACTAACTTGTGGAATCAAGGGTCCTATGCACATTATCCTTCTCATCAGTATTCAGCCTACACTTCAGATTCTAATGGTGCTCAAAGTTCTAGTACTGTAGCTGCAACTCCACTCCATTATCAGCAACAATATAAGCCATGGGCAGATTATTACAGTCAAACGGATGTTTCCTGTGCTCCTGGGACGGAGAATATTTCTGTTGCCAGTGCAACCACTTCGGGTTGTGCAGTTCCTGGTCACACGGGTGGATATCCATTTTCAAACAGCCAGCCTCCACCACCTGGTACAACATCCTGGAGACCAGAACCCAGTTCATCTGAATTGCCTTCTTCGCAGGTTATTTTCTGTTTTTGGTTTTTCTTCCCCTTGATAAGTAAGGCTTTGGTTTTCCTTTTTATTTCATATTTTAGTTGGAAGTTATAGACCTTCCTACCAGTTCAATCCCAAGTGAATGCATAAGAATTTCTCTAGTTCCCAACACTGAATTGGAATGTCACATAAGGAATTCTTTTCTTCTTTCATTGCTTTAATTCCTCTTATCTGTTTGTCCTTGTCTCAGTTGTCTGTGACTCTGTATTGTGGATATATCTCTTGGTTCTGATCACCTAATGAAGAGTGTCATTATGTTTGTCAAAACTATGTGTTAATGTTGATATATATATATATATATATATATATATATATATATCTCATCATCATCTGTAGTTTTACTTGGTTCCTGAAAGTGTTCATATTTTCTAATGTAGTTGTATTAGACAATAATCCTGTATGGAGGTCTATGTGCAAGCTTGGGAGGCCCATAAGGTGTTTGTGGCAGTCCATGGACGTGGTAGGATGTTGTCTATAAATGGTGTTTTGTGCTACTCTGTACTTTTAGATAACATATTTGTATAATCAGAATTGTTGATATTAGTGCTTAAGTTTGCTTTGCAGCTCCAATATTTTTAATCTGGTCCTCCCTTCTGTTGGATCTTCTATGCTTCAATCTGTGATAAGAAATCTCTCATAGCTTAGTTTTGTTGCATTCAAATTCCCTTCAAATTTATTGCTCATCGGAAATCTGCTTATGTATCATTGCTTGCTACAACTACCTTTTGACTTACAGATTTGAGTTCAAGAGATGATTTTTCCTGTTCTTTTGATACATAAGATATAAAATCAGTGTTTTGGAATTTGAACCTCTATATGGTCTTTATCGACCGAGAAAAGGCCTATGATAGAGTTCCTAGAGAGCTCATTTGGCATGTCCTAGGGAAGAGAAGGAGCTCAAGTAACTATGTGGATATAATTAAGGACATGTATGAGGGTGTGGTGACAAGTGTCAAAACCGCAGAGGGCCAAAGTAGTGAGTTTCCAATTACAATTGGGTTGCACTAAGGATCAGCTCTAAGCCCTTGTCTGTTTGCACTCATCATGGATGATTTAACCAGGCATATCCGAGATGAGGTCCCTTGGTGTATGCTTTTCGCTGATGATATTGTTTTGATAGACGAGACGGTGGAAGGGATTAACGTGAAGCTAAAGTTATGGAGATCGTGTTTGGAATCAAGAGGTTTTAAGTTAAGCAGAACAAAGACAGAATATATGATGTGTAACTTCAGCCAAACCAGGAGAGGTGATGAAGTGGTGAAACTTGAGGAGCAAGAGATACCACCAAGTGAATACTTTAGATACCTAGGGTCAACCATTAACAAAGAGGGTGATATAGAGGACGATGTTTCCCACAGAATTAAAGTAGGATGGATGAAGTGGAGAGGTGCATCAGGAGTTGTATGTGACAAACGCATGCCTATTAAGCTTAAGGGGAAATTCTACATGACAGTAATAAGACCAGCGATGATATATGGGGTGGAATGTTGGGCCGTTAAGAAGAGTAATATGGATAAGATGAGTGTAGCGGAGATCAGGATGTGCAACAAGACCAAGAGAGATAAAGTACGGAATGATTATATTAGAATCGAATTGGGAGTTGCACCAATCCAGGACAAGCTTTGCGAGAGCCGCTTGAGGTGGTATGGTCATGTCCAACGGAGACCCATGGATGCACCAGTAGGGAGGAGTGACCAAATTTAGTTTGAAGGAGCTAAAAGAGGTAGGGGCAGGCCTAAAATGACTATTGAAGAAGTGGTAAGAAAGGATATGCATGTAGTAGGGCTCGATCCTAGTATGATCGCGGATAGAGCTGTTTGGATGACAAGCACCCGTGTAGCCGACCCCTTATAGGGGGATGTTCCTGGGATGTTACTTTGACTACTGCTTAGACATTTTCCTTTATTAACTTTTATTTATCTTTTTTTTTACTTCCTTTTGCTCATTTTTCCATTTTAACTTTTTTACTCCCTTCTACTTCTCTTATTTCTATTACTGTCATGGCCTCTTCGGATCCATGTAGCCGACCCCATTTAGTTGGGATAAGGTTATGGTTGTTGTTGTTGTTGTTGTTCATGTGTTGGAATGACTTCTTAACAAACTGAAGTTCTCTGAGAACTGGGCAGAGCTGTCCAAAACATCTGGTTTTTTGGTGAACTTTTTGGCTCGGATTAGCTAATTATAACAATTATATGGCTTGATTTGGAATCTTTTTCGGAAAAAGGGTGATAGATTTCAGGTTTCTTGGTTAGTAGGTTATGAATAATTGGTCTCTTCATTGGTAGGTATTTATTAACTCAGTTGTTACTGATTAGGTCCTTGTTGATAGAGAAGCACATTTTCAAAAACCTTCCTTAATTTTATGGATTATAAATCTAGTAGTTTAGAATTTCGCAAACTCCCAACTCTTTCTTTGGAAATTAATTGTGTACTTAACTGGAAATAATTGGTAAGTGATTACTAGGATGGACTTTAAGTCTATAGCATTTTAGTTATCTTTCCAAAATGATAAGATAGCAATGAATTGCTTGCCTGTAAATAGCATAAGAAATATGTACCTTATGTAGCTTTTGACTCAGCTTGACCCAATGGTCAAATGTCGAACTGACCTGAGACTTTTTAAACATTGTAAAGAACTTTACTGTTGCATAGATGTGTGCTTTTCACATAATTATCAATTTGGCACGAGCTTCAGTTTCACCAGTAACTCTTACTTGCACTATTGCAATGGTTAAGAACAAGAGTAAAAAGCTGTCAGGCTGAATGCCCATACTTGGAATGTGTGTTACACTATTACCTGCGGTCTTATTACCTATTTTGGTCTAGCAAATTCATTGTACACTAGAATTTCTTGACTATATGATATGCTCTTAACTAGGCTCTGTAGCGAAGTCTTTGAGCACCAACTTTGTCCCTGTATTTGGCTAATTGGCTGTCAGTTTGGGTCCTTTGGGATAGGTGTGTGCTTAAATAAACCTATCTTCTGAATATCATCCTATAGAAATTGTATACTTAAGATCTTGATTGGTAAATCTAGATGTTGGGATTCCTTGCAGTTGAATGGTTTTTTTTTTTTTTGAAACCGGTACTTTGAAAGGTGAAGAAGTAGCTTTTGACTTGGGTTGACCCAATGGTCAAATGTTGAACTGACCTGAGCTGTTTCAGTTCTATGCCTAGGTTGGGTTTTAGGAAATTGTATAGAACTTTACTATTGCATAGATCTACTTCGAAAGGTTAAGATGTGACATAACACATCAACATGATTTAAAAACACAAATAAGTATGATAAATTAACTTCTTTTTGTGAATGGAGTAATAGTGGGGAAATGATTCTTAATAAAGATTGGTGGATCAGAAATGAAAGAAAAAACTTGTGTATCTTATCTCATAAGGTTAAGGAATTGTTACTGTAGTGGGCGTCTCAGTTCAAGGAGTTCGGGAGACAAGGTAAACAAGACAATTGGAGCAATTGGAGTAACTTTTTTGGTTATGACTAATACTTGTACTACATGAGGCTTGGTTGGATATATCTCATAATAGTCTTTCTTATCCCGCTTGATTCTGTATCAACTCTTCTCGGTTTGGAAAAAACTCTTCCACGAGTTTTTTTAAGTAATGCCGATTCATACATCAATATTCCATCTGAACAAAATTTTGGCATCTCTTGAACGGTAAGAAGGAATCCAACAAGTCAACAACTCTCCTACCCTTCTTGTCGAAGAAGTGATAGCTCTGCAGTTCGTCAGTATGATCCATAGCTTTGGTACCAATTAGTGAGGACTAATCCCTAACCTGAAAAATCCAGTGGGAGATTAGCTCAAACAGGGTCAGTAGTTGTAGGAATAGGAACCAGAAGATCAGAACAGATCAGTATAATATTTCAATTGATAGGCTAGTTTAACTGGCAGAACAGGCCTGCAAAATTTCACCAAAATCTTATTTCTGCTTCTGGTACCTTGATTCTGCATCAATTTTTCCAAAGTCTGATTTCTGCTTTTGGAATCTTGATCTGCATGATCAGCTCTGTTTGGTTTCTAATTTTTTTTTATTTATTATTTTCAGTTTTCTTGGTCAGTTTTTATCTCTTCCTTGATTGGTCAATTGGAAGATTTAAGATTCAGTTTTCTGTTTGGTTCCCTTTCTTAACTGATCTAATTTGGTTTCTACATTATTTTAATCAATTATTTGGATTAGAGGACTAAGGACTAGATATAAATATGTTTAAGGCCTAAAGGCCTCCCAAGATTTTGAAGATTAAAGCGTGCAGTTTTCTGATTTGGTTCTTTGGATTCAGTGGTGTTTACTTGGTGGATTCTGGCTGAGTCTCTGATGGATTCCTAGCCTGGGGTTTAGCCGTTTAGGTGGATTCCTAATCTGTTTATCTTCCATCTTTCTTTATCTCTGTTAGAAACTCAAGGTTAAATCTACTCTCTTACATACCCTGCAGCTATACTGTTCTTTTGATTCCTTAGTTTCATATCCTGCTACTATTACTAAGTTATGTGACTGTTTATTTGTCTGTTAATAGTTCTCTCTGAAGTACTATTTTGCATTCTGGTTCCTCCAATTGATCTATGATCAGTTTGTTCTTTGTTCAGGTTCTACTGCTACCTGTTAAGATCTGTTTTGATCTCTTTTTCTGCATTATAATAGCTTCCAAGATTTCTGATTCTTTCTTGATTTACTGCAGTTCTGTTTCAGTTCATTACGATTCCTTTTAGCAATAGGATGGATTGTTTGAGATTTCACAATCCAGTCATCAGATCTTGGTAAAATTTGGCAGGTCTGTTCTATAAACAGGACAGACCCATCGACCGAAGTTTGAGCTTCATCTGATCTGTTTAACCCTATCTGCTGATAAATTTCTGTTTTTTGGTTTTCATTCCTACATCTTGCAATCCTACTTTACTGATTTTCTATTAAAGCTATTCTGTTAGGAGATTAGAATACCTATTACAACCCGCCCACCCCCCCACCCCCCCCCGACAAAAAAAAGAAAAGAAAGAGGAAACACTTAATTCATGGCAAACTGTTGGTTTCACAGAGGTGTGTTTTTCCTGAAACGTGCAAGACTGCCTTCAATCAGGGTTGCAAATGTGATTGTAGAAAGCTAATTTCAAAAACCTCTTTGACAAATATGGAAATGTGTCTTTTACCGCCGTTAGTTTTCGACGGAAAAAATGGTAGTAGTCGCTTATGTGAGGGAAAAGGGGTAAGTAGTGTGGAGCAAGCTATTCCCCATTCCCCTCCCACATTGTTTCCTTGACGTCTGAACCTTTCAGCTTTAATATTTGGTGTCAGACAGATGAACTAAAAAAGAGAATGGATGGCGAAAGAAATTCCCTTCCATGAGTCCCCTATGATAATTGATAACTCATCCACAACATTGTTGTGAGAAATCGGAAGGAACCAGGCACAGGCTCTTCAAGGCTGCTAATTTGACTGCTCCATTTCTATCATAGTTTGAGAACTCGCGAGATCTCGCTGAGTTTCTCAGTTTTTGGAAAAGCCGAGACGAGACTGCCTGCAAGTCTCAAAAGTGCAATATCTCGGATCTCGGTTTTGACCCTTTTTTTCCACTTACCACTTAAATACCTTACCTAACTCGACAAAACTCGACATATCTCGGCGAGATCTCGGATCTCGGGTTGACCCAAAGTTGAGGCTTCGAGTTGGAAAAAAAAAATGCACCAACTCGGTGACTCGTCTCGGTTTTTCCAAGAGCCGAGTTGGTACCGAGACCCGAGTTTTAGTACCTTGATTTCTATCTTAGAGGCATGTCTATTAGCTTGGGACAGGATGGTTTAATAATCAAAGAGAATGGTACTAAGAACATCAACATTCTTGGTTACAAGTCCTGGGCCGCTGACTGAAACTCATAGGCCATTGGACCGAGTCCCCAGTGAGTTAAACACGTTGATCAGGATTGTATTGTCCCTGTGATTGCTTGCATCTACATGTCATCTAGACTTGTCTCACACACTAAAGATGGAAGAGAACCCTATTTGACAAGCAAATGGTTTCTGGAATGCTGTGAAAAAAGGGATGAACCCAATGTGCCAACTCTTACAAAGCGGCAAATAACTGGTTCTGCCCTTCAGTTGCTTCTAGGCAGGATTTTCAATTGCTTTCGCCGATTTACATTCTACTGTTCTACTTCTACTTCAAATTCAGTCTTAGTTAACTTGCTGGGACTAGCGTTGATTGTGACATCCTGAAACAGTTGTGGCACAAATGAGCACCCTTAATTCATTTGATTATGAAAAGAATGAGTTGGAGGGCACATGGAAATTTGTCAGTGTGGGGGGATTCTCTTTCATGGTGCCAATTGGTTTTAGAAAATAGAATTCCTGAAAACTTATTTCTACAAACTAGAAAGTTGCTAACTAATAATTACATTGGTGCTTATTGTTTAAAGGAATATAGGGCCCGAGATGGAATGGAATGGCTGAACAGTAGTTGGGATAAAGTTTAGTTGATTATAGCATATCCATGATGAGAATCTTATACTTGTTGAAAAACCCTCACATAACCCAAGATTCAAGGTGGGAGATGTCACCTCACATGAGCCTCACATTTAGGTGCAGGCTTTAAGGGGTTAAAACCTCTTATACTATGATGAACCTTTTTTCCTGAAGACTCTACTCAACTAGACTGGACTGGACTGTGTTGACCATAAAGTGACAGAATCCATTCTAACTTTTTGACAGCTTCAGGCCCATTAGAGTGGTCAAGTAGGGGTGGAGCTTGCTTGTCATGGACCTTTCCCTGCAGACTGGACTGAAACTAGACCCTGAGAACTATGGACCATAGAGTGATGGAGTCCATTCTAATCTTTCAACAGCTTCAGGCCCAAAAGAATGGAAATTAAAGGTGGTTTTTAGATTCTTATCAGTTTGGATTCTTGATCTTTTTTTTTTTTTGGTTAATATAAGTTCTTTTTCTGTTGCTGATCATTAGAAAAGGAGAAGAAAAATCTCAGATGAGAAAATTGCTTTACTATATATTTGAAATTAAATTTATGTGCCAGAGTGGAGAGAACAGACTACAAGATTTACTGAGGTAATGAGATGGTTCAATAGCCTTTCTAATGTAGTCCTAGGTTGGTAGGAGTCCAACTAGGAGCCAATCAACCAGGATCTGCTATGAACAGTAATTCGGGTAGGCCAAAAATAAGTGTTTTGGTCAAATGAGGGTTAGGGTTTAATGGGGCCTAGGGTTTGATGGTAGGGTTAAGCTAAGTTGATGTAGGGGAGTCTATCAATGAAGGTCCTTAGATGTTTTGATATAGGGAAGGATGTAAACTTGAATAGGTTAGGGTTAGGGTTAGGGTTTCAAGTTTTTAGAAAGAGTAAAATAGGGGAATCTAGGGTTTAGAGTGGGTGGATGGGGCTAGGGTTTGGATCGAGTGCTATAGGGGCAGAGAGGGTAATTCGGCTCTGGTTTGGTGAGGTTTTAATAGGTGGATTGGTCTGTGCAAGTTTTAGGTTATGGGAAACTTAAAATAAACAAGGAGCAATGCTAGGGTTTGGGCAGTGAGAGGATTAGAAGAAGAATTATTGGGGATGGGGATGACTCAACTCACTGTTGTTACAGAATTTCCTTGGCAGCAACTTGTTTGATTGTAGATCTTGAATAAAAATCGAATCTTGAATTGAACTTGAAAGTAGGGCTTCAAAAGAACCAAGAGAGCTTGAAGGGACCCTCCGGGCTTCACACCGCAAGGTGTCGATTAGATCAAACACCAATCCCACCAGTCTTGATCAAACACAAGACAAATCTTCAATGGAAGAGAGCATCAAAATTCGTGATCAATACTTGCCCCCCTTACAACCTTATATAACAGACTCAAAATAGACTCCTACACTAAAAAGGAAAGGCCCAACCCAATCCTTAACCTAATAGGTAATCTAAACTGACTAGAAAACTGAAAATACTGAAGGAAATAGACTCAGATCATGGCTGGATTTGTGGAGTCCTAATCCCGCCCAACTTGAATAGTTACATGACCACTTAATCAAGTCACATGATCACTTAAGTGATCACATGACCATTAATTACATAAAAATAAAACTAAGTAGGGAATCCCGTATGCAACCCAATTACCCATATTTTAGGCCCATAAAAGTGGCCTATTACATACAAAATCCATGGGATCAAAGGCCCAACATGTATATAACCCAACCGTACACTTATTCCTAAGCAAACAAGCTCTATTTGGTGATGAATCTGCCTCACTTTCGCTTTGTACCTTAGTAACCTTACGAATAAAGTCCACTCACAATATGATATTTTTTGTTTAATCGGTGAGACTAGTGGAAGTGCATGTGGTTGACTATTTCCAATCATATTGGTATTTGGTCTAGATGTTTAGTCGTAGGTACTGAGATTAGATGCTGCATTCTAGTTTTATTTTTTCATGCATGAATTTATCCTTCATAGCACAAACTGGTAGGTTGAAGGTTATGTATAATGATGATCTCTTGTCGCTGTCCTATTTTTGTTTTTCTCCTATCGACTTTAAGAATTACCTAACTTGTAAGAGGCTTGTGCTCAGTAGTACAATTAACCCCCCACTATATTGTCTTGTATCATGTAACCACTTAATCTGTTTAACTCCTATTTTTAGTTAAACTAATAAGCAAGAAATATGAGAAGAACCAAGATGCATCTGAGTGTTGATAATAATTATCATCACAGCATGTCTGCTTTTGTCTGGTTTTAAGTTTTTTATTGCTCTTGAATTTTTTTTTTATATGTTCCTT
Source organism: Telopea speciosissima (assembly GCF_018873765.1). Classification (NCBI taxonomy): domain Eukaryota; kingdom Viridiplantae; phylum Streptophyta; class Magnoliopsida; order Proteales; family Proteaceae; genus Telopea; species Telopea speciosissima. The sequence continues at coordinate 12,252,018 of NC_057916.1, forward strand.
AAATCTATTAAATTAAAAATCTTCTTCTATCTGGGTTTTCATAGCAGGCCGGAGCCGTAACAGGCGATGCTCACAATGTTTACTGGAAAAATGAAAATGGAACTTCAGGAATCCAAAATAATGTCAATCCAATGCCATCATACTTCCAAATGCCTTTGAATCCAAATCCACTTCCATATGAGAGCTCCCAGGATCAGCAGAAGATTGCTTGTCCTCAGGGTTCCAATCTACAATATTCTACTATCAGTCAGGTCCCTCAGAGCCAGGTTCCTCAGAATTATCAGCCACCCTTGCAAACCTTTCCATCTCCGGATACACGTCGGGTAAGCAAACTGCAGGTTCCAACAAACCCTAGAATTGCTTCAAATTTGGGCTTGAACTTGCCAAAAACCGATAAGGATAGCTCTACAACCAATGCAGCAGCAAAGCCAGCTTATATCGGTGTCTCAATGCTGACGTCTAATGACAAAGTGCCCTCTCATG